>NC_045767.1:52755914-53056572 GCF_008692025.1 Phocoena sinus | reverse complement strand
AGGCCATAAACCCTTAATTTTCTCCCTTATGCTTGGTGAGTCTGGATGGATAGCAGGATTGTGGAATTTTAGGCAGAGCAGCTAACTGGGAACCAGACCGTTCACTCTTCCCTGTGCTGCTCCTGTATTGCAGTCAGAAACCCCCAGTGGAGGAAACTTGTGCTTTGATCATTGGAAATGAATGGTTTCTGGAAAAGAAATCTACAGTGGCCACTGTACAGTTATGAAATAAACGACTCAAAGATACATGTTGTCAGTGAACATTAAACATGAATCAAGCTATAAAATGCCCAAAGGCTGTCTGTATAGACATTCTAATTCTTTTAGAAAATAATGATTTCTTCTGAATAAACTTACACACTCTTATCATTGTCATCTGTATTCTCTCAGCATATATAGGCTGTGTGCAAAATCTGACCTCAGTTTGACAGGAATTTATTTATTAATTGATAAAGGTTTTTTTTTTTAAAGAATTCTTCTGAAAACACATTCGAACAAAATCAAGCCACAAAATAATATTGCCATTGTTCTGCTAAGCCTGAATGTGTTAATAAAGCCCGGTATGTATATATTATACTTTTAGGAATTCTAATTCAGCATAATTTAGCAAGGGGAGATGGTATGTTGCTAACAAGCTCCTTTTCTTTTGAAGATTTGGCCCATGAAGTGTTATGATTATGAAAGAAAATGTTTAATTGGTCAGAACCAGAGAAGATGAATAGAGAAGATCCATCCTGCAGCTGGAAAGTCGTGTGATTAAGAATCATAGATAGGAATTATACAGTTAGAAGAGTTGTATCATAGCTCATTTTCTTAAGAATGTGTAATTAATGGTTTCTTGAGAATTTAAGCAGGTGTCATACATTGATTGAAATGTCCTTTTGTTGAGAGATCTATTAATTCACCAGCAGCACATAACAAATGAGGAGATGTGGAAAGCCAGACCCCTAATTAACAAACCAAGGATCCGTCAGTAACTTCTTTCTTGATTCTTGTTTCATTTTCTCTTTTATGTAACTCGTGGTTCCCATCAACTTTATCTTCTTTATTCATAATCTTGCTTCATGTCACTTCTTTATGATCTAGGGGGACTCTGCTTCAGGTTCAAGAGAAAGAAGATGATAGGGGGTTTTTTTTGATTTTTGTTTTGTTTTTGTGGCTTAATCACAAGTGGATTCCTTTCATTCTCTTCGCATCTCAGAGTTTGCTCTTCTGAAAGGTTTGGTCCTCAGCCTTCTCTGTCTACACCTTCTAGAGGGCAAGGGGTCTCATCAACATCCCTGGTTTCAACTGCCCTCCACATACGGATGACATGCACATCTTATTCTCAGGCTGAGGTCTTTCTTAAAACCCCCATCTGCAATCGTAACATACCACAAAGGGAACACACCACCTCCTCCTCTCTATTCCCCACAGACACCGCAACCAATGGCACCGTTGTCCATGCCAGCAACGGGGGAGTCACCTTTGATCTGCCCATCATCCTACCAGCTCTAATCCCCAACAGCGTTACATACAGCTCTCCATCATTTCTCCCCTGAGTGACTCTGACAGCCTCCTGTTCTACTCCAAGTTATGGAATGAATTGACCCCTACATTCATATGTTGAAGCCCTCACCCCCAGTACCTCAGAATGGGACACTGCTTTTGGAGCTAGGACTTTTGAAGAGAGGATTAAGTTAAATGTGGTCATTAGTGGCCCTACTCCAGTATGACTGGTGTTCTTACAAGAAGAGGAGATTGGGACGTAGATGAAACAGGGAGACAGCCATGTGAGAACACAAGCTAAGGAGAGGGACCTCAAAAGAAACTAAACCTGCAAGCATCTTGATCTTGGATTCCCAGCCTCCAGAAGTGTGAGAAAATTAACTTCTGTGGTTTAAGCCCCGCAGTCCGTGGTGTTTTGTTATGGCAGAGTCCTGGCAAATGAATTCACCTCCTAACTGGCCTTCTGTTGTCAGTTTTGTCCCTTCCCATTTTCTTCCCACGGAGGCCAAAGAAGGCCTCCAGTGGAGGTTCTCAACCTGACTGCACATCAGAATCACGTGGGCACTCAGAAAATACCTCTGCACGGGCTCCACCCACAGTCTTATTGAAGTGACAGAGGGAGGGTCCAGGCATATAATAGGCGTATATATGTCTATGTGCATGTGTATATTTAAATAGCTCCTCAGATGGGCATAACGTGCAGTCAGCGTTGAGAAGTACTGACCCGGAAGCACTAAGTCCAGCTCATCACTTGGCATGGGAGATGTTCCTTGATCTGGTTTCTCTCTGCTTCCCCAACCTCAGCTCTCAGCGATTCCACGTTTGGCCTGCCCACCCTGGCAATGCCAAGCTTTTGGTCACACCATGCTGTCCACAATTCCTGGCCCTGCGCAATCTCCTCTGTCTGGTTTGCTTTCTCCACTCCCACCCCCCTTTTCCTGCCTCCTGACCGCCCCCCCCCCCCCCCCCACCAACTAGGATGCTGGGCTCAGACACCACCACCTGCTTGGATCTTCCCTTTGCTGTGCCGCCATGGCACCCGGGCACATCCCCGCCATTGCTCTATGACGGGTGCTGTGTACAGGTGTCGGAGCTAGCTCTCCCAGTAGACTGTGAGCTCCCCGAGACAGGCACCTTGTCTGTTCACGTTGGTGACCCCAGTGCCCAGCCGTGTGCTTGACATGTAGTTGGCACTCGCTGTTTACTGATGGGATGGTGGACAGCACGAGAGGGCCGTGTATCCAGTGATGAACACAAAGCGATCACGTCCCGTTGATTCTCTGGTGCTTTTTGATGCAACCAGTGCTTTCAACTCTGCCCCTCTTGCATTCAGCACCGCCTTTGTGTGAGGAACACCCCATTTGGGGAATCTTGGGTGCTTGCTTCCCTGTCTCTCCATCATTACACCTGATATTCCTCCATTCTTACTTTAAAATCCCTAAAATGTTAAATTTCAACAAAGAAAACTTACACCCCCCCACTGGGAGCCAAACATTATAGCTGATTTTTTTTTTTTTTTTTTTGCGGTACACGGGCCTCTCACTGTTGTGGCCTCTCCCGTTGCGGAGCCCAGGCTCCGGATGCGCAGGCTCAGCAACCATGGCTCACGGGCCCAGCCGCTCTGCGGCATGTGGGATCTTCCCGGACCGGGGCACGAACCCGTGTCCCCTGCATCGGCAGGCGGACTCTCAACCACTGCGCCACCAGGGAAGCCCTATAGCTGATTTTAAACACCCTAAGAGGCAGGTTCCTCATGGTGGTGTCTACAGGCCCTGAAGGAAGGAGTGCTTTAAGTGTAGGCTCTGAAACTGCCCTGCTCCTGAGTTCCCAGGAACACTGGCTGGAGTGTTATAGTTCACGACTTCAGAGAATGCAGACGCTCCAGAAAATGGGGGGCTGCTGACAGCCTTTTCTCTCCTGGTCCAAATTCCACCACATCCCTACTCCCTCCCTGCTCTGCGCTCCATCCTGCCTTTCCTGTGATTGATTGCAGACAGCTGATATGATGTGAACACTGCCCTTGCAGCCTATAGGCTGAGCGGAGAGAAAGGAAGTAAAGCGTGTGAAGAGTCAGTGTCTGTAGGACAGTGTGATGCCTTCTCTGACACTGGGTCCAGGGGCATCTAAGGACTGTAGAGTCTCTGGACATTGGATCTCCTCTAACCTGGTCAGCCGGTTTTAACCCTACCGTATAGGCTATGAACTGCTCATTCTAGAGACGTTGATTTTCCAACACAGCAACAAAAACAATCCAGCTCCCCGGGAAGGCACAGAAGATTCCAGAACTGGTCAGTCTGGGACTCTTGAGTCCCTGTCAGCTTCTCCCCAGCTCTGCCCCCCACCATGATCCCCACCATTCCTTCTCCACACCAAAGCTTCTTCTGGGATTGGTCACTTTCCCATGTGAGGCATCATTCCCTGGTCTCAAAATGTTTGATGATGAACAACCCAACACCGCTCCCTTTTAGGGGTTGTTCCTGCATCACATGTCTTTGTAGATGGTTGGCTTTCACGGAAGTCCTGGGACGTGTGGCTCTGACCGGTGCTGGATGCCACTCTGGGGACCCCAGAGCTGTGAAGACACAACCACCGGCCCAGGTGTGGCAGGCAGCTGTGGTGTGGCTCCAGGGCCAGTTTGCCTGGTTCAGGTCCCAGGTCTGCATTCACCGGGTATAAAATCTTGGATAATCCCACTCACTTGTCTGTCTCTGCACAGCTTTTTCACCTGTAAACACTGCCATGACTGTCTGCACCTCACATAGTTTATAGCATGTATAAATTAATCATATGATGTGTGTTGAGTGGACCTCAGCACACAATGTGGATGCTCTCAAATATTTCCAGCCCCAGCACTCCCTCTTCAAATCTGTCCCTTCCATCTTCAAAAGCACCGAATTCTCTTAGATAGATCTTCATCCCCCCAATGTAAGGCTTTGAGCTGTACAAAACTGCAAATACCAATAGGAGGGCTAACATTCTAAACTGCTATCAGCTCTTTACATGATAGAATGAACTAAAGACCTAAAAAATGACGAGTTACCATTCCTGAGAGCTTCCCATATGCCAGATGCTCTGCTAAGATCTTCGCAAACAATCTCATTTAATCCTCATGCAACTCTATGAGGTCAGTACAAGTATTGTTCCCATTATACAGATGGGGCAACTGAGACTCAGGGAAACCAAAGAACTTGCCCAAAGTCACACAGCAAATGAGTAGTGGAGCCTAGATTTGAACCTGGATGTTACTAACTCTTCACACTATAAAAAATAATGGCTAATAGGTGGAGTGCTTTTGATGTAGCAGATACCACTCTAAGCTTCATTTTTATGGATATAGAAACTAAGGCTCAAATAAATAAAGTCAGGGGCCCAAGGCCCACAGGTAGTTTAGTGGTGAGTTAGAATTCATGTCCACTGGATCTGATGTGAAAAGTTGTGCTCTTAATGGCCCGGCCCTACTGCAAAGCTCAGTGGTACTACCCAGGGAAGCAGCAAGGGGCTAGGTCAGGAGACAATGATATAAAAGACAAAAGAGTTCCTTCTTCAGAGTGATGCATGGTTGCCCAGGTCACCTGCAAACGTGGCCTTTGCCAAGACCCCTCTCACGACACTGTTAGATGGAGTTCATTATGTATAAGGGGAGACAATGAAACAGCCCCCATCTGCTTCTCCCAGATGCATGAGTCATTCACAGGGTGGTGCAGCTAGGTGAGGACTATGGGCCCCACAGCCAGCCAGCCTGGGTTTGATTCCAAAGTTTGAAGAATGTAGGTAAGTTACTTAACCTTTCTGGGCCTCAGTTTCCACATCTGTGAAATGGGGATATTGATGGTGACTGTCTTGTAAGGTTGCAAAGATTCAGTGAGTCATTCTGGGCCAACAATTGGTCGCTGCACACAGTTCTTGCTGGTGATTATGATATTACCACGGCCAGAGAGTAGCAGAAACACCAAAGAGTATAAATCCTTGCAGGATAGAAACTCTGGCTTCATGTGTTCTGTGTTTCATTCAAGTCCCATGACAAAGTTAAGGAGGAAGAAACAAAATAAGGAAAAGAAGGAAATTAACCCCAAATCAAAACACTTAAACTCTCCAGTTGAAGGAAAAACTTCTAGCTGAGAATTCTATTGTTCTAGTAGCCTGAGCTTCAGCCCAGGATTCCAGGGCCTTACCGCTAGAGGGCGACATCATGGGGGAGCCCATCAGAGCCTGTCTTTGGAGTCAGACCAACCTGGCTTCCAGGGCTAGCTCTACAGTGTGACCTTGAGTTCATGGTTTCACGTTATGAGCTTCAGTTTCTTTACAAATAAATTGAAGACACTGATATTTGGGCCACAGCCCTGCTGTGACGATTAAGTGAGAAAAACATTTGTTAAACACCCTGCACATACTTGGTTTCAGTCAAAGGTGGTGGGCATCCTTATTCCAATTGTTGCTGTTTGCTGGGAGGCGTCTCAAGGTTAGACATCCAGCAGGAATTGATACCACTGGGTTCCTAGCTCTGTCCCCAAGCCTGCCAGCTATTGCCCCTGAGAGGGACCTTTGGCTCCACATGGCCACAGCTGGGTGACCCTCTCAGGAATGGGCTACAGGCTAGTGCTCGTGAATCTAAGTCATTTTCTTCACTGACAAACAGAAAGGGTCAGAAGGGAAATCAGGCCTGGTTCCTTGTTCTCTAAGGCTTCTTCCCCAACTCATCCAGATCCATTTTTTTCACCATCTGCTTGTGGCCTTGAAGCCCTTCCCAGGCGCTCCTGGTACCATTAGATAGCGTTCATCATATAGAAGGGGAGACTGTCAAACAACAAGCCCAGTTTTTGGATAAACAGCCAAAATTTATACATAAAAATGAGTCTTATTTTCTTCAAAGGAGGCAGATACCTGGGAGGCTGTGTGCAAATTCAAAGCGTTTTGTGAACTTTCCCTTGGGTTCCTCTTTAGAGCCTCTGGCACATTCTTGTTCACATCCTCGGAGTTAATATACCCTCTTCTTTTCAGTGTAGATTTCATTTTGAAATAGCCGAAAGATATCGGAGGCTGAGCCTGCTAAATAGAAAGGGTTGAGTCATGCAGGATAATGACACTTTGGAATAAAAAAAAATAAGGTTATACTTAGAAAATATTGATTTACTTTTTTGGATGTCGTGTATTCTGGCTGTGCAATCAGCAGCACAGAGGTGGACTTCTGAACTAGCTTGAGCGATGGAAGAGGAAGTGGAATAGATTTTGTCCTCCCAAGGAAAACACTTCGATAGGAACAAAAATACCCATTTAGATATAGGACGTGTGATCCGTTCATTTAAAAAAGAATTTGATCTCGTGGCTCTGTGGACACACCTCATATTTCAATTAGTCATATAGTTTTTACTTGAGCAGTGGCTGCGTTAGGAATAATGTCATGTCTTTTGCATGCCCATACCATTTGGATATTTTCATTCTCCCTTCCTCTCCCCTCCTTTCCTCCCTCCCTCCCTTCCTTCCCTCCTTCTTTTCTTCCTTCCTTCCCTTTTAGGCATACGTTGAGACAATTAGACTAAAAGACGATGAAATCCTCAAGGTACAAACCAAAGAAGATGGAGACGTCTTCATGTGGCTGAAGCATGAAGCTTCTCGAGGCAACGCGGCAGCTCAGGTAAAAATATGTTCCACAGTTTTGGAAAGTGTCTCAGCCACAACAGACCAGGTTACACCATGATAATAAAGTATCCCAAACCTAGTGGCTTAACACAACACCAGTGTATTGTTGTTCTCTGTTCTCACTACACATCCAATGGGGGCGGCGTGGGCTGTGCTCTTATAGTCCCCTAGGAGCCCAAGCGAACGGAGGCTTCACCAAAACATGCTTCCAAAGCCATTGCCGCAGGATGACACTGCAACACATCACAGGCTGAGTCTTATCGCTTCTGCTCAGAAGGGGCACGAGTCACTTCTCACATTTCATTGGCCAGAGGAAGTCAGCTGGTCACTCTTGACCTGAGTGAGCCAGAAATGTAGTCCAACCAGACCCAGAGGAGAGAGAGCCACAGTATTTATGATCAGTCCTAAGACTACCATCAGACATTTTAGTGCATCAGATAGAAAGAAAAAGAAGCATCTTGGAGTGCAGGAGAGATTATGTGGGCATCGAGAAGAAGGCCACAAAATCAGCTAGGAGAATAATAGAAAATCTGTGTTGCGTGTAAGACCAAAAGGATCGACCTTGTCTCTTGAACATGTTTTGTCTTTTGGATAGACCTGTAAGAGGTACAAGAAAGGGCAGAGGGCTGGGAGGACCCCCCCTACCCCATCTACTTCTTGCCCTGATTTCACTATGAAGAAAAGTCCTTATGGGAGCCAGCTAAGGCTGATTGCACTGGAGGAAGGAAACCTCCTTCCCTAAGGATGGATTTAGCTTTTGCTTTGTGTTCCCAGTGAGCACAGTGTCAGGAAGAGCCTCTGCTCTGGGCCTGCTAAGCAGGCAGAAGACCAGAGATGGGAAAGAGAAAGAAAACCAAAGAACGCATTGACAAACACTTCAAAGACCCTGTAGTAACACGTCTCCCACCCCTCCTTAGAGGTCTTCCTAGCATCTCAGAAGATGCGTTCCGAGATAAGGTTTTCTTTTGGGGGGTGGAGGATGGAAGAGAAGGAGATGAGAGGAGAAGTAGAAAGAAGGAAAGAAAATCAAGGCCCCCAAGGGACCAGAATGATAACAGTGTTGCCTGTGGCTCCGTCTTGGGCTCTGTCCCAGCCTGCAGTCTTTCTAGTCCAGGAAGGAATTCCAGTGCATAGTTCAGGAAATGCTGCTGCCAGATTTCATGGGTGCTCCAGAGCTTGCGTGAACATTCCTAACAAAGACGCTTCTTCCCTCCTTCATTCAGCAAATCTTTGTTGCGTTGCTTCTTTGAGTTTCTGTTGAGTTCTGCTGGGTGGGAGCTGGGGGCACAAGGGCAGACAAATAACGTCTTGAGATCCCTACCACCAAAGACCCCCAGCCTCGATTGAGTCTAATGGTGGAGCCAGCCATGTAGACAGATGCTGGGATAGTGCTGTAGGGAGATGCCCTGGTATGGATGTGCACAGGCCTCCATGCTGGTCACTGGGCCAAGAGGACGCACAGTACCTCCCAAGGAGAGGGATTTCATGAGAGGAAACAGTGTAGTTGTTGATCCATCGGCTCTGGCCTGGGCGCAATAGAGTTCATCTTCAGGGCTCTTGTCCCCAGGAGGAAGATAACATGTGTCTACTTGAATCTTGTTTCTCAATATAAAAACCTTTTAAACTAGGTTTGCCTTCCCCCCTTTTTAAAGTCTTGTTTATTAAGCATAACACAGGAAAGTCATTATTCTAAATTGCTATTGTCTTGAAGCAACGGTTGGCCCAGATGCTGTTCTGGGGCCAGCAAGGTGTGGCCAAGAACCCGGAAGCGGCTATTGAGTGGTACGCCAAGGGTGCCCTGGAGACTGAGGACCCCGCGTTAATATACGACTATGCCATCGTGTTATTTAAGGTAAGAATCACCCAATTTGTGCTGAAATTGCACAATTTCTATCAGACTTCCCAAGTGGTTTCCTGTAGGCGTGCAATCAGGGAGCCTGTAACTGAAGAACCTTCGGACATGCTTCTGTCAGTCTGGATGGAAAGGGGTATTTGCTGAAAAGGCAAAGTCACACGCAGTTCCCTGGTCTCGTTTTTAATCATCTGTCTTAGGTTTGACGCCCGGATTCTCTATGCTTTTGCAAGAACTGGCATTCTGGAGGAGGCACCCATATTTTACAGATTGGTACACGGCCAGCAGCCCCAAAGGTGCTGCAAGTTCTCTATCAGGCAGAGTTATCATTGAATTATAGCTAAGACCAAGTGCGTGTTTGGGCTGGATCCCAACAGTCCCGTTGATCAATACAAAGATCTTGGTTTTAAGCCAACAGGAGAGCAGTGGGACGGATGGGAAGAGCATTAGCCCAGGAGATAGAGGATGGAGTTCAAATCTCTCCTCTGCAACAATTAGCTGCATCCTTGGACTTATCCGATCTCATGAGACACTGGTAATGACCACAGATGGAGTGAAATAACCTAAGGAAGGGGCTCCAAGAACTGTAAAATGCTTTACGGAATAATACTATTTCACATTGATTGATGCGGTGCTTATTATCTGATGTACATGTATTAGCACATTCAATCCTCGAGACAACTTTGCGAGGTAGGTATCACGGTGTATTATGATAGCTGTTTATATGTGTGGTGACAGAGGCTCAGAAAGGGTTTGTAACTTGCCCAAGGTTGAACAACTGGTGTGTTTCAGACCTGGGACTGGGATGCTCTTCACCCCTGAATGCAGAGACATCAATTCACCAATCTTGGAAGAGCTGTTGGCTCTAGTAAAGAAACCCTTGGTCCCTGTGTCCAGACCCAAAGGAGGCAGCTGCCCACAAAGAGCGAGTGTCTTCAAGCAAGGATGTGGATGCACGTGGCTGGGCTCATCTCCAGAACCACAGCTGTGTCCGCTCACTGATTAACAACCATGACTCTTGCTACCTTTCTGGCCCTCCAAGTCTTAAAACCTATTGGTTGTTACGGTTTCCAAGTTTAGAGCCCAGACTTCTTCTTTGTAGTCGTTAAATCAACATAGAAATGGTTTGACTCTTAGCTATATGCCAATGCATTCGTATATTTATATAATAAACACCCACTCTGGGCTGACAAAATGCCAGACTCTGTGCTAGATGGAGGGACATATGGTTGCATGAACCTCATCCCCGACCTCAGGGGTCTCAGATACTCGTGGGCAAGACAGAAGACTGAGACAGGCACAGAGGAGAGGCACCAGTCCACCAGAGTTGGGGCTGGCCACGGCTCAAAGTACAGAGGAGAAAAGGCACGACTCAGACATTACTTCTGCCCACCAGGAGCTTGAAATCTAGAGGGAAAGCGAAAGACATAAATAAATGATACAGGAGGTGACGGGATGTTTCTTCAGGGTCTGATTTCCCAAACCTTAAAGCTTTTTTGGTTTTCCTGCATTCTAAGTTATCGCTGAGTGGGAGGAAGGAAGCCCTTTATCTACATCTCAAGGCAGATTTTTACCTCTGGCCAAAGGTGTCTTTAAGTACTTTCAATGTAAAAAAAACCCGTACAAAAAAATGAACTTTCCAAACATGAAGAACGGCAATGTGCTCTCGGCTTGTTGTCTCGTGTGGACATTCGGCTTCTTGTATTCAAAGATGGCGCCATGATGACAGCTGTAGCTTGTCCAAGACGGTCAGATACATCCCATTTCACATCCACATGAGGATGGAGCTTGGGCTTTCACTGCAGCAACTGTCCTCCATGGATTCATTCAGTGGATGAAGTTATTGAGCACTTGTTTTGCATCAGGACTTGACACTTCTCTCACTTTCCAACTTCCAGTACTACTCAGACTTGTGCATAGTATATAGTCTTTGTGTAAGAACTCACCCCACTTCTGATTATATAATTACACTGGAAAATCCCTGGCCTAGAACTCAGAGTATCTGAGTTCTGGTTGCAGATCTAACTGTGAGGTTTGGGGTAAGTCAACCCCTCTGGGCCCCAGTTTTACTCCTTGAAAACAAAGAAGTTGGAGAAAAACTTCGAGTGCAACCAGGTTCTGACATTTCGTCATCCTGGTCATTCTGTTGCTTTCCCCGAAATCCAAAAAGCTTGTCTTAATGCTTCCATCCAGTTACTACAAACAGCCTTCATGTCCTTTTGTCTTTCCTCTCCCTCTCTAATTAAACGAAGTAATGGTGCACTTCTGAAAAATATTTTCATCTTCCACTTTGCTTCAGCTCATCGGTTTTATGAAATAGGTACGTTAAAATCGAGTAGAAACTCATTGTGTGTAATTTAACCTTTATTTGGGTTCACAGTTTTATTTTGGGTCCTGGAAAACTACAAAGACAGATTCTGCAGCATGTTTTCTGTATCCTGTAAGGAGGTTACGGATCATTATACTTTCTCAGCATGAGAATTAAAATACATAGGAGAAAATACAGCATGGCAGTTATAAACTTGGACTCTGGAGCCTGGATTCAAATCCTGCCTCTACTCCTTGCTCACTGTGTGCTTCTGGGCAAGTTTCTCTGGTGAGAATGATAGCAGCACCCCGGCTGGGGTTGGGAGGATTTGATATGGCAGGAGAGTTCTTGGCCCACGTTAATTAACACAGGAATGTTTGCTAGCGCTCTCTTCATTTACTGTAGAGCTAAGAATTTAAATAGAGTTAATAGCTGTATTCATTGCAAAGCCCTCTAACGTTATATCACATGTGACCCTGTCAAGCGCTGAGTCTGAGACCAGGAGGACTCCATGGGCTGTGTAGGTCAATAACAGACTCTAAGTGAGCTTGGAAGCATCAGGGTTTTCATCCAGCTCCTCTCACCTGCCATGTGCATGATCAGGGCTATGTTGAGAGAGCCCTCAGGGACACCCCCCCCGCCCCCGCTCCACCTCAGACCCACCATTTTCCCACGTGGTCCTGCAGACACACCCCAGCATGGTCCCACGGAGTTCTGCTCTTATAACAAGGACTCCAAAGCCACATCTCTCTCTCTCTGTGATGCACAAACCACCTCTGCTGGAAAAAATTGATTTTGCTGGAGGAAGCTTGTCAGTTTGGCAGCGTCTGAGGGAACAGATTCTAAGGGGTCCTGTCTCCCTCACCACTGGCTCTCGAGCTGTTTCTGAAGCCACAGTGCTTCACCTTGGGGACTCCGACGAGGACGCTGGAAGGTTGCAAATGACAGCCTAATAACTCTTGACTGTCCGACATAGATAAAGTGCTCTGTCTGCTCGCATATTAGGCAATCCCCAGAGAAACACAACCAGGATGACCAGACTCATTTAACCTTATTCATGGCTTCTCCCAACAGCACCTGCGGATTGACGGGAATGTGATTCACTGGACCATCAATGGGGAATTTTTATGGATGCTAAGCTGGGAGGGTGAGGTTTATTGCCTCTCTTCTACACATATATGCAAAATGATGATGTTGATGATGATGTAACAGCTCTGTATATAGAAATCTTCAAGATTAGATTTTTAATTGAGAAGGCTTGGGCTTTAGTATCTTCTGTTGAACACTGACATTGGTGTGATGGCTTTGCATGCAACTCTGCGTTTATTTTCTTCGTGATCATTGCTGTTTATCATTGTTTAGGGTCAAGGAGTAAAAAAGAACAGACGGCTTGCCTTAGAGCTGATGAAGAAAGCAGCTTCCAAGGTAACACTTGTGCATATTGTCAGAGGGAAACATTTCCGCCACACACACCCATGCTCTTACAAGTCGAGGAGAGTGAATGGCCAGCCTTCTGAAGAAGGTAGAAATGCAGTGGGGAGGGAGGGGTCGCTGACATTGCAGTGATTAGTCATTTTTGAGCTACAACATATACAGAAACCTGCACAATGAGGACGGCAAAATTCGAAAGCTGAACTCACTTTCCAGTCATAGAATTCAGACTGATTTTGTTTGAAGGCTAATATTATAATCAAGGGCTGCCCTAATAACAGGCAGCAGCAGGGGGGCTCTTTGCAATTGAATGGGTATAAATGCCATTGAATTAGGAAAACCTAAAGCCTGAATCCTCTTGTTAACCCTTTTGTGTCCAATGCTCACTTGCTTCTCCGTGCTTTAACAAAGGGGCTGTTTATCAAGTTTATTGCCGAGTTTAGGAATTATTTTCCTTTTGTCACTATTTACTCTTCAAAGTTATCTTCAAGCCAACTAGTTTAAATATTGCACTACAGAATGGAGGTTATGATACCACCTGTGAGAGGACACACACACACACGCACACGCATGCACACAGGCATGCATGCATACGTATCCCTGCGTGCAAACCCCCAATGCGTGCACATCCACACGTGCACACTCACATGTGCTTGCATACAGATTTGCAAATGAACGGATCGGTAGAAACCGTTGTAATTTTACAACCTTGTAATTTTACAACCTTGACAGGGCCCTTTATAGCCCTTCAGGCTCCTGAATGTGCCTCCCTCCCCGAGGCTGATAATATTTGCCCTATCAACAAAGACTCCTGAAGTAACCATGCCGATTTTTCTTCCTCAATTCCCTTTCTTTAGGGAGCTCGGAGTGTCTTTTTTTCTGTAGAACAGGAAGTTGGAGCATGGAGTAAGAATGCCAAGAGGCTTTTTCTCCACCTCTGTGGTTTCTAGAGGACACATGACCCAGGAGAAGGGAACCACTGAAGCGCACGCCAGCTCCTGACCCTGACACAGACTATAGGGCAGAAATAGAAAAGCAGCTTAATGGTGGTCATTGAGGGCATGGTTCCAGAACATCCTAAAGTGGGGAAGCAATGGGGCTTCCTGGCAGGTGTGAAATTTGCATCTCTTTAGCATGCTAGTGCTGAATTGTTGTCTGAGGTGCTTTATTCTGAATGTAGTTTTGGCAGAGCTGAGATGAATATTGGAGGAAATGCAGTTTTACGGCCTGGAGTACTCGCATTCTTCAAAGTGTTACATGATTCTCACCCATTCATTCTGCAGGGAGTTACTAAGCCCTTCCTCTTTGTCAGGGACTGTGGTGAAGCACAGAGTTTGATTTTTGGAATTAGCTAGAAGTCACATGGGTACAGCTGGAAATGTCCAGAATAAGGTGTGAGCATTAAGAAATAAAACAAGATTTGTGGGGCTCCTGATCTGGGTCCAAATACAATGTCTAAAGGACATTCTGGGAATGTTTTGAGTGATGACAGGTACCTTTGAATAAACCTGTGTGTCTGGAGGTGAGCATTGCACAAGCCATTTTGATATGTATTCCATAAGCTTATCCCAAAGCTGGTTCTTGCCACTATATATGATGTGGTCTATTACTTCATGGAAATGCACTCATCCTGCAAATTCTCAGGAGGCTGCCTTGCATCTGGTACCGTGCAAAGCTCAAGAAGAATGCCTCTATAAGTGATCCTTGGCACTGACACCATCCCAAGTGTTGACTATCTTGAGGGCCTACGAATCTGAACCCTACTCTTTTTTTTTTTTCTGTGGTACGCGGACCTCTCACTGTTGTGACCTCTCCCGCTGCGGAGCACAGGCTCCGGACGTGCAGGCCCAGTGACCATGGCTCACGGGCCCAGCCGCTCTGCGGCATGTGGGATCCTCTGGGAACGGGGCACGAACCCGCGTTCCCTGCGTCGGCAGGGGGACTCCCAACCACTGCGCCACCAGGGAAGCCCTGAACCCTACTCTTGATCCTCAGGGTGTAGGATTTGGATTCTGTTTTGTGTGTCATCAGCATTCAAAGGATGGCTTTCATTCGTTTGTCAAGTATTTATTGAGCACTTATTCTACGCCAAGTACTAACATAGGTGCTTGGAATACAAAACAAAGATCCCTGCCCTCATGGAGCATCTGTTCTAATGGGCCTTGTCAGTTTCTTTCTCCCGGTCTTCCTGGCACCTGGAGTCCAACGTGAAAAGTAGGAGGTAGAGCATTTTAGGAGTCGTTGCAGACTGAAAAGGCTGCAGGCTGGTATCTTGGCATCCATTACCGAGGGATACCTGTCCTTCACTTCTGAAAGGGCAGGCAAAAGAGATTTGGTTCCACACTTGGACCCTAACTTAACCTGTCTGACAGAGGCAAGGGCACTCACTGTTTGCTTCTCCAGTCCTTTTCTCCCCTGCTTGTCCATGGTCTTGTGGATCAGGCAGGAAAGGAGGAGTGAGAGCACCGAATGCCCAGGTTTGCACACTTACACCCCTGCAGGGCTCCTGAGCCTTCAACAACCAGGCTGGAGAGGGTGGGAGCATCTGGGAAGAGCAGAGGCAGGGCCCTGAGAGCATGAATCAGCAAGAACAAGGAGGCTTAAGACTAGACTCACATGAACCAGGCCTTCTGTGGCCTTCTACCGTCCCAATTTAGACACAGTTCTGAGACCACCCCCCTCCCCTCTGCCTCAGCCCCAACCAGACCCTGCCTGTCGGAGCTGGGATGCCAAGCAGTCCCACAGCACCTGTGCTTTACAAGTAGGCCATTGCGGCTGCTTCCCACAGAGGGTTTGTTGGTGTTCAGGGCAGAGTAATCAAAAGATAGGCAGGCAGGTCACCTAGAAATCATCCCAGCCAGGGCAGGTTTCCGGCCTCCTGTCACAGTTGAGTGGTCATGAATTTCAAGGACATTGTTGATACTGCAGGACAGTAAGAGGCCTTCTGTATAAGAGCCCATAGGGGCTGAGAGATGATTTGGGGGCCAGCATCACTGCTGAGCTGGAAGGCAGAAATCCCAGCAGCAGCCGGGTGAAATCCTCCTGGGAAGACACTGAGGCAGCCTCATGTTTTCCAACACTTAGCTTTTCCTTAATGCCATCTGCCCCCAGAAAAGAGGCAGGAAAGGTTTTTCTCAGACTCAGGCAGAATGCTTTCATAACAGTTGATTCTCTCTGGGTTTGGGGTTTTTTTGTTTTTGTTTTTAAAAAAAAAAAGGAATTCCTTTCTTGTTGTTCTAAAATCCAGGGATTGCATCAGGCAGTCAATGGCCTGGGATGGTATTACCACAAATTCAAGAAAAATTATGCCAAAGCGGCTAAGTACTGGTTAAAAGCAGAAGAAATGGGGAACCCAGATGCATCATACAATCTTGGAGTCCTGTACTTGGATGGCATTTTCCCAGGAGTTCCTGGAAGGAATCAAGTGAGTAAGACTTGAGACCAGCTGTGTAGCTGGTCAGTCACTTAGTCATGAAGCAGGTGTGCTGTATGCCCAGCCCAGACAAGGCCCCATGGGTGGTGCAGACACCACCCAAGACGCAGACCGTGATCTTGAGGAACTCAAGCGCCCAGTTAGGAAGACAAGATGGTGAAGAGCAAAGGCTGGCATTAGCCCAACGCCAAGTGTGTGCTAATTGCTGTGACCCAAACAGTTCTGGAAAGGGGAAATAGTGAAGGCCAAAGCAGTCAGGAAGGCTTCATGGAGGAGGAAGCCTAAGCTGGGGAGAGGAGAGGGAGATGATGCAAGGTGACAATGAGAGAGAGATGGTGCGGAGATTGATGACTGATCTTACTGGAAGCAAAGAAAGCTGGGTCCAAATAGGGTTGCCTGGTATGAGACCAGATTTAATAATAATGTAAATAACAATTACAATCTTCAATGTTTGCCGAACACTTCCTCTAGGTCAGACACTCACAGACACTTCCTGTGTGCCATCCCATGTCATCCTAACTACCCTCTGGGATAGTTACTGTTATTACGTCCATTTAACAGAGTAAGCAACCGAGGCTCTGAAAGGTTTCATAACTTGGAGTCATACACTTAAGTGGAGTCAAGACCTGGTCCCCATGTGAAATGGAAGCCCCTTGTTATTAATAATAATATTGATGATGGTAATAATAATCTGAGTACCATTACATTCAACAAATTAACTGAATTGCCCACCCTATGCCAGGCACTCTTCCAGGCAGTGGGGATACAGCAGCAGACAAAACAGTCCCTGCTTTGGGGAAGTTTACATTCCAGTGGAGCAGAAAGATAATAAACAAACAAACATATAGTATGAGGGCAGGTGGGATAAGCGTTATAGGGAGAAATAAAGCAGGATAAGGAGGACCGAGAGGCTAGAGATTGGGGGATGCTATTTTATAAGGGAGATCAGAGAAGGTCTCTCTGGTAATGTGACAGTGTACAAACTCCTAAAGGAGTCTTGTGAATGTCTGGGAGAACATCCCAGAAAGAGGGAACAGCCAGGGCAAAAGCCCAGAGAAGAAAGCAGGTTTGGTGTGCTTGAGGAATAGCAGGGAGGCTGAACTGGCAGGACCAGAGAGCAAGGAAGGTGCAAGGAGGTGGAAAATCACGTCAAGGAGGCAGCTACGCTGAGCAAGATGGGATAGCTCTGAACAGGGCGGGGAGACGCTGTGTTTTAACAGGTTCCTCTTGGATCCCGGTGGAGACTGGGCTTGGAGGAGACAAGAGCAAGAATCCAAGTGAGAAAGGATGGGCAGTATCAGAAGAGGCACTGAGATGTGACTAGATTCTGGGTATATTTTGAAGGTCAAGGCATTAGGATTTGACAATGATTGGACGTGAGGTGTGAGGCAGGGAGAGGAGTCAGGATGACCCCTGAGTGTTCAGCATTTATTGAGATTGGAAGAAAAGGTAGCATTTAATGGGATGGGCAAGCTCTAGCATCAGAGTTGGGGGTCGGGAATCAGAAAAAAATTCTTTTTTGTGACGCACCATGCCAAGCCTTGAACACACGTTATCTCATTTAATCCTCACACCATACTTTCATGCTAGCTACTCTCAGAAGCCACATTTTTCAGTTGCAGAAATTGAGTTATTCTCTTAGTTGGAGAGATTAACTAACATGCCCAAGGTCACGCAGCTAGTAAGGAGCAGAGCTGGGATTTGAACCCAGGCCTGTCTGACTCCAAAGCCCATACTTAAAAATGGCAGTTAACTGCCTGGGAAAAATAATAGTAATCAGTGGAATGTATACCCGTCTAAGTGTTTGTTTTCTTTTTTCCCTCCGCCTCTCTCTGACTACTAGGAAGCTGTATATTTTATGCATTGCAAATGTCTTTTAGTCCTCCCACACATCTGCCAGAATGGATTTTTTATTGTCATATTCTAATTCTCACCTTCCTACTGGAAATGAAGTTTTTGTGTCTGAGTTTGAAAAAAGGTATTAAGCAAGGTTAGGGAAGCAAATGCCTGAAGTTTCACCTGGTGCGACTTTTGATGCTGTCTTCTGGCTGGCTGGCAGGGGTTATGTGAGGATCTGATAAGGTGATAATGATATTCGTAGTGTCTTGTTATCTTATTTATTGGGTAAACTTACCAGAATAGCTGCAGTCAAGGTTATCATGTACAGAGGCCAGCTTCTGTGATTGGCTGTCTTCCTGGAACTTGACTTTGTTTTCTTAGAGATGTTAGAAGTTATAAACCTGTGATGATATCAGGCGTTAAGTGCCTCAGGACCTTAGTTCTGATGAAACCAGCCCGGGAGGACTTCTCACTAATGAGACTGATGTTTGCTCATCTCTTTACAGACGTTAGCTGGTGAATATTTCCATAAGGCTGCACAAGGCGGACACATAGAAGGAACCTTGTGGTGTTCTCTCTACTATATCACAGGCAACCTGGAGACGTTCCCTCGAGATCCCGAGAAGGCTGTTGTGTAAGAACCTGCCAGATATTGCATATGAAGGGAAAGCCATATATTCATTACTATATTCACAATGCCTGAGAAAATAGAGTTTTCTTTTATTCTTTTTTTCCACATTAAAAAAATTTTTTTTTTTTTATTTTAGGCTGCGCTGTGTTTTCTTTGCTGCGCACGGGCTTTCTCTATTTGCGGCAAGCGGGGGCTACTCTTCGTTGCGGTGCGCGGGCTTCTCATTGCGGTGGCTTCTCTTGTTGCGGAGCACGGGCTCTAGGTGTGCGGGCTTTAGTAGTTGCGGCACGTGGGCTCAGTAGTTGTGGCATGCGGGCTCAGTAGTTGCAGCATGCAGGCCCTAGAGCAGGTGAGCTTCAGTAGTTGTGGCACGTGGGCTCAGCAGTTGTGGCACACGGGCTTAGTTGCTCTGCGGCATGTGGGATCTTCCTTGACCAGGGCTCGAACCTGTGTCCCCTGCATTAGCAGGCGGATTCTTAACCACTGCGCCAGCAGGGAAGCCCTTTCTTGCATTTTAAAAAATTCATCTTTATTTTTATCAGTTACTCATGCACATAAAAAGCCAAGTCATTTGAAAAGACAAAAATTAAAAACAAAAATTTAATTTAAAAAAGTAATAATTTGACAAGAAAAAACAGGGAATCTCTGCCTCCCTTCCACACACTCCATTTCCTGCTCTCTGGAATAAATCACTTTTCATCTTTTAATTATTTCTTTTTTATTTGCCTCTATGTCTAAATAACATGCTTAAACCACTATTTCTTGTTATACTCATTATAGGCATTGTCTAATGATGTCTCACTGGGAAAGATAGAGAGATATAGTTTTTTCACTCTGCCACCTATTGCTACCCTGCATGCCCATGCTTCCTGCCCTCTCCCATCTTCCCCATAAATATATCACTGGTTTGGTTGGATTGGTATCAGTGTTTACATTATTATGACAATTTAACGCCGTTCATAGCTGAGCCATGTAGTATACTGTGACTACTCTTTCTTTCTTGCATAACTTTTTGTTTTCTATGGAATAATAATTATTTTTTATTGTTATTTATCTGCTTAGCTCTCTCTGTGTATTTATCATTTCTATGTACTCGATCTCCACATTCTCCTTCCATCGTCTAAATCTCCTCTCGGTATGTCTACACCCATCAGGTACTCTATTGATTTAATCTTTTTGGCAATGTCTCTCTTTGGAGTCTTTGTTTAGGAAGAGCTGTCCTGCTGAAATCAACTTGCTAGAACTCTTAATAAAGATTATCTTTTTCCATGTTAGTAGACATTTTTCATTAGGTACTTTTCACATCTTTTTTTCCCCAAAATGGCAACTCCTAAGCATTCATTAGAAACGGCACTGAATGCAAGGCTCTCAAAATGTATCTTTCTTTATCTTCTTAACATTCAGTTCTGGTTTGTTGCTCCATAAAAATTCTAAGAAGCAAAATATTCCCCAAGTGGGATTTATTGAATACGAAGTAAAAAGCAATTATTTAATTTGCCATAGTTTGGATATGTTCTCTTCTGTTTCCTTTTCAGATGGACAAAGCATGTAGCCGAGAAAAATGGCTACTTGGGCCACGTCATTCGCAAAGGCCTCAACGCCTACCTGGAGGGCTCGTGGTAAGTTAGATTGAACTTTCTCAGTCCTTACCTTTCAATCTGTCAGTGTAGTCTTATGAGATGGACTCTTAAAATGAAACCGAAAAAGCAATTTGCAGGGAAATCACAGCCTCCCGGTAATGATATTCAGAGTATCACCGACTGATTGGCTGTTGATTAGAAAACATAGCATTTCCATGTTTAATTATACACAAAAATTAGTCCTCTAGAGGGAGTATCCGCATTCATTACATTGAGAGACACATGAATACGTTGACTTCTCTTCCCTTCAAGCTTGCTCTTCTTGCTTTCAGAGTCTGGAGACAGCACAGGGGATCCTAGCTGACCCTCTGCCTCTCACTGGCAGGCCACAGAAAGTCCAGGATTTCCACCTTGTTTGTGGGAAGGAGCGAAAGCAGCGTGTTTAGGGCTCAGGCTACATCTTCCGGTAGATATTTTATCGCATCTTCCCTAGGATTTCTGGAAGTCACTTACCAGACCTCCAGTGTCACAGCCAAACAGACTCACTCTTTCTAAGCTTCTTCTGATGGAGTTAGCAAATTTCATCCTGTGCTGAATGGGATGAGACCCCGCACATGAGGACTTGTAAATGCCCCCTATTTGCAGTTACTTGATTTTACACATAAGGGCGCACTTCTCCAAGCTCTACCTGAGTCCCTTTCTGTTTTCTTCTGTAAGCCCTCGAATTCTGTCTTACTTTTCCTTGGGCCATATTTTCTTGGCTCGTTTATTGCCTAAATGATCTGGGTATTTCCATAATAACTAAAAAAGATATGCAAATCAGCACATATCCCATCGGTCCACTGCCTCAAAGACATTAGAGCACACCTATCACTGATCCTACTCGGATCCGAACCTCAATTAAAAATTAAAATATAAGTCCAAGAGAGTGCCATTTTCTTCTCTGGTCCATGGGTGCCCACGTAATCAACAGATAGCACCTCAGTGAATGAGAATCTCAAATTAGGGAATTCAGGGAAAATGAGCCCAGGGAAAATAGCACTGAATAACAATGTTTATTATCATCATCCTTTAAAAGTTTATCATCTGTGGCCTTACTTTGCAAAATCAGAAAGAACTTTTTTAAGGAAATGATCACTTTCCAATTGATACACCTTACAATTTGTGGGCTGTTTTATTTGTTTCCCAAGTGAGCTTCAGTTCATGAAATTTGAACTTTTCCCAAATTTGACTTTTGCCCATTTCTACTTCTCATCCTCCAAATTTCCCACCCTTTGCTCCCCGCAACTTCTTAGGGGAAACTAAGCATTCAAATATCAAAATGTTTATATGTGGGGTTTTCCCAAAGGGAGAGCATATCTGTAAACACCCCCCAACACACACACACACACACACACACACCCCCCAAGATGTCTGACACTTTCCCACAAAGAGAGTATCTGCTAATAGCTTATCTTTCTTGCCGACTTTTGAATTTAAAATCACAAAGCACTTCAGGGAGTACATTTAAAAATTTGCTGTGAAGGTCAAGAGGAATTAAGATTTCATGGCCTGCTGTCTTTCTTACAATATTCAGCCACATCACATGATTGATTTGGGGGGAGGGGGAGCTAAGGATTACATGTGTTCTACACTGTTGGTGAGTTTGGGTTGAGTCCAGCAGATTTTAGTGGGTACATTTAAATGCAGGGTGCCTTGCCATAGCTGCAGGGGATGCCACAAGTAGGGCTGGGGAAGCCTGCTGCCTCATCTCTTCCTGGTACTAAACTACCTGCAGTTTCTCAGATGGCTCATATTCTCTCTGACCTCTGGGCCTTTGCACTTGCTGTTCCCTCTGCCCAGAAATCCTGCTTAACTCCTTACTCCCTTTTGTCCTTGGATGGGTCATGATGGCTGCTTACTTGTTGATTGCCCTGTGATGTGTATCCCAGTGCCCAGCACTTAATGGCAACTGGGAAGTACTCAAAAACTACTGAGAGAATGAATTAAGGCAAATAGAACTGTAACTCAAGAGCCATGAGCAGTATATAAAGAGCATCAGGGATTTGGAGGAAGGAAAGATGCTACCTGGTTTGGGGGACTTAGGTCAGCCTTTATAATGGAGGTAACAGATGATATGGCCTTGGGGGATGGGTGGAATTTCCACTTAGTCATGCAGAGAACAGCACTTCTAGTGAAGGGAATCGCAGGAACAAAAACAAAGAAATAGGAAAATTCAGTGTATGTCTAGAAATTTTTAAGCCACCAGTTTACCTTGAGGATAAAATTTGTAAAAGGGAGTGCTATATGACAAGACCAAAGAGGTGCTGCATTATGGAACTTTAAATAGCAGGTCATATACTTTTTACTTAGCTTCTGGAGCAGTGGGGAGCCCCTGATGGCTTTGGGAGAGGGTAGTGACATGACAGAGCTGGGTTCCGAGATTCCTAACCAAACCTCTGTGAACGATGGTGAAGAGAAGGGAGAACCTCAAAGGGGGAGCTAGTTCAGAATCCAGGTTAAAGGAGCTGAGCTTTTGAGCTGGAGCTGTGACCTGAGCCAGGTAAGTTGTTTTCCCTTCTTTTATCACACGGTAATTGATACATACCAAATAGTGGGTGATATGTATGTAAGTTCCAGAGCATAAATGAACAATAAAATGAACACCTATAGCCCTACCACCCTATTTAAGAAAATGAACTGTCGAAGCCCCCTGCATGTTCCTCCCATATTAAACCCACCCATGGCACCAATATCCAGAACTAACCATTGTCCTGAATCTTACGGTTGCTCCGCCCCTTGCTTTCCTTATAGTTTTGCTATATATGGATATATTCCTAAGCAATAGATTGGACTTGTTTCTGAGCTTCATATCATTAGAATCATATTATATATAATTCTTCACTGCTTTCTTTTGTTATTGTTTACTTCACCTGATGTTTCTGAGATTCGTATCTTTTGATACATGTACCTGTAGGTCATTCATTTTCACTGCTGTCATATACCACAATTTATTTACCAGTTCTCATAATAACTTGCATTTGGGTTGTTTCCCATCTTTTTTTAAGGACAATGTGGCCATGAACATTTTTTATGCATATCCTGCCACAAATAGGAAAAGTTTCTCTAAAATATGAACTTAGGAGTGGGGTCACAGGCTAACCGTATGTTCAACTTTACAAGATAATGCCAACTGTTTTCCAAAATATTTTACCAATGTACGGTCCTATCAACCGCATATAAATATGTTTCTTCATATTCTTGCCAATTTTGATGCTGATGCTAAGTATTGTTAAAGATATGTCTTAATCTGGACTTGAGACCATTTCCTATCAACAGGAAGAAACACTTAGTATCCATTATAGTGGGACTATCTTTGTCAAAATACATTTGAGACAAAGTGCTTTTCTCTCTTCCTTCTCTCTGTGCCTTCAGATGCCTCAGGGGTTAAATTGGAAATATATGAGCGTTGGTTTCCCCACACCGAAACCTGGAATTTTTTGGGTCCCATCTATTTTGTTATAATAGAACTAAGTCATCCATCAATGTCCCAAGTCCATCCCCTTTTTTCATTTTCTGTGAGTGAATTTATTCTGGACGTTATTTTCAAATTACATGTGTCAGTTTGATGAGCTTGTGTTTTTCTGTGTTGTTCCAAGATTCATGCGGGATAGTTTAAAAGAGGAGCGTGAATGGAAAAAAAGGGCATTTTGCTGTTTAGGCAAAATACTGAAGATAATGTTATCATGCCCAAGGCTATCCTCTGACACCAGGAGAAGTCCGATAAGGAGAGGTCGCCTGTCCTGTTTCATTTCTCTCTGTCTTACCCCTCTTTGTGTTTCATCTGTGAGCTAAGCCTTTTACTGTCCTTTGTCTTAAATATACGCCAAATACTTAATTAACCCCGGAGGTTAGCCAGATTCTAGTAAGCTTGAGGCAAGACAAGCAGGCATGCAAGATTCCACTTGAAAGAGATTCATCTTTTTGCCTTAGAGCAGGGTCCTAAATTCCACTGAGACCCCAGGATTCTTTTTTTATCCTTCCAGTTTGGGCTGCTTTAGACATTGGCAGAAAAGAACCCAGAGAAAACAATAGAATTGTTTGAGAAACTGCTCAGAGTTACTCAATTCACAATTCACAGAAAGCAGCCAAAGGATTGATTATTAAGAAGTATCATTATAAAAGTTCTATAAATGGATGTGCTGAGTCTGAAGTGGGAGGGTAGCAAGTATGCCCCTACACACATCCTTTACTCTAAATCCCCTCCTCTCTGCATCCCTGCCCAGCCCCCCACCCCCCATCAGAATGACTGACTGGGGACTATTTCACTTCAGTGCATCGGAAATAAAGCTGACCTCTGGTAGCTTCCTAAACCTTGAGGAAATTCACAGAAGAACAGTACAGTTTTGTGGCTTTGGTCCTCCTGCACAGAGCACATACTGAGCAAATGTTTATTCCATGAATATAAGGATAGAAATATCTGTAATTAATATTTTCAGGCAGACTCAGTTGAGACACAAGTAAGAGCAAACTGCTAGGAGGCTAAGTGCAGATAGGGTTTCTGCAGAAGTGTCATGTCTCCAAAGTCTTAAGGTGAGAAAGTCTGTTCTTCAGTGTTCTGACCCTTGCCTAGAGTTCACACTTAAATATATGAAAACAGATGGTGGTGGTTTTAGAGTCTACGGCCTCTGCTGATGGCTTCTGCAAGATGGAAGACAGAGGTGGATTTCTGTTCAGTGTTTCTATTGACATCAATATTTTTAGACATCTCTTTGGTGATTTCTAGTGCTTCCTCAAAGGAAATACTTGAGAATTCTGTGAGATTTCCTCCCGGCTTATACAATAATTGGTCAATTGAAGTCTTCCTATAAAATGTGTTCCTCCCTTCTCTCCCCCATCTTCCAAGTAACTTGAGAGGCAAGGTATTGTCTTTATAAAATTTATCGTAGTGACTGTTCTTACAGGAAGCGTCAACCTTGTGTCCTCCGCTCCAAAATTCTAACAGTCTGCCCAACTGCTATCTAAGAAAACCTCATTTTATTACATTGCAGTTATATGAACCCCATTTCATCCAGTTATGGCAGCAGAGAGAGCCGACCTGATATTTGACCTTGGGCCGGCAAGTCTACACCATCTCCTTCCCTCATCCATCCAGTGGGGGAAACTGAGGCACTGGGGCAAACCTGAGTGTTTGAGATTATAAGACCTTTGGAACGGGACCTAATTGTAGAATGATGGAGTCTTTCTGCCGAACTTCCCTCAAATTTAGTTCCCCCATTTGGGGTCCGCTCCGAGGATTCTTGTCACCAAACACGATACTTGCAAGCTATGTAAGAAAATGTCTGGGGGTCTTTTGTGTTGTTGCCGTTGCAGTTGTGGTTCTCTGATGTGACTTGTCCTCGCAGGGGAAGCTGCTTAGCCAGCCTTGTCTCTTTAGCATGAGTCATGCCTAATTGGTCGGCTGCCTTGGGTATCTCGGAGGCCAGGAAACAGCGCACTCAGCAGCCACATGGCCGTGACCTGCAGTATGTCTGATTGAAGGTCTGCCTGTCCTGATTTGACCCCCCAGTCACCTCCCTCTGTCCCCACGGGATGGCCTGCCAGGAGATGCTTTAGCCTTGTAGAAAAGATGACGTTTGGATCTGCTTACTTATTCCCCCAACCCAACCTCCCCCCACCCTTTCTTAAACCATCTCCTAGATGGAGCTAAAATTAAGAAATAGCTCTTAATATTAGCTACGGACAATGAAAATAAGCTTTAGAAACAACAATTTATGGTTAAAATGGAGGAAATCAGAGAAGTAAAAAGAAAGTAAAAATCACTTGCCTTCTCACCACCTAGAGATAAGTACCGTTAGTGTTTTGGTAGATTTTTTTTTTCCTGCATATATGTATTCGCGTGTGTGTGTACATGTGTGGATTCAGTTTTATTTTTGTTTTACGAAAATGAAATTGCACTGTTTTTTATCCTGTTTTTTTTTTTTTTTTGGTTTTTTTTACACAGTGGAAACTTTGGCATAGACATTTTTCTACGTCTTTGAATACTCTTCTTCAACATCATTTTTAATGGCCTCGTCTGAAAGTGGCTGTACCATGGGTTAATTGAACTAGTCACTGATTTTCAGATATTTGTTTCTTTTTTTCCCCCAATTCATAGAAACAGCTCTGCCATGACCTCTGTTGCCACAGAATCTTTGCACATGTTTCTGATTGTTTCTTAGAATAAACCCTCATGGGGCAGAACTGTTGGGCCAGGTGGTATGTACATTCGTAAGAGTCCTCACATTTAGCTATCACGTTAATTGGCTTCCCACTAACAGTGGTTGTAGGAATAGGTCCATTTTTCCCCAAGCTCTTGCCGTTATCTGTATTATGAATCAGGTGTCAGTCTCAACAAATGAAAAATGGTCTCATTGTCTCGCAATTATTCAATTACCAGTGGTGTCGAATATTTACTTTTTTCAGATGTGTTTTTGGCCATTGGTATCAAGCCCCTGGCAAACTGCCTCTCCTTTGCCAAACTTCTAATGTACCACAGAAGCTCAGCTTTAATTAAGCTTGTTCAGAGTCGTAAGCCCCATAAAGCCCTTCGCAAAACAGGACCCAAAAGTGCAGAGCTTTTTCTTAATACCACTTATCTCCTCTAAGCGAGGATGGAAGATGGAAGGATTTCTAGGACCCAAAGCTAATAGACAGCTCCCCAGCCAGCACGCAACGTACCATTCGGCCAGTAGAGGTAGCTGTTGTATCAACTAGCTTCCCAACCTTATCTGTGAGTTCAGCCTTTTAAGAGAGAAAATAAATCAGTGCATGCAGTATTTTTAACAACAGTATTTATTTAAAAAAAAAAAAAAAACCTCATGATTTTGTGGTTTTAAAAAAACTGCTTATTTTGTGCCCTCTTACGTGTGAATATAAAGCTCTCTGTGAGTATTAGTAAGAGCCACTCCGATGAAATTTATTATTAATCATCTATTTTTAGGCACGAAGCTTTGCTGTATTATGTTTTAGCAGCAGAAACTGGAATTGAAGTGTCACAGACAAATGTAGCTCACATCTGTGAGGAGAGGCCGGTAAGTAAATGTATTCTCCTCAGACTAGAAGCTCTAAGGTTAAGGATAATGAATTGGGTTTTACGGAGGCAAAATTAATCACTTGGCAGAAATATTAATGAGTTAACTTTTTCTCCCCCTTCATCCCCTTAGGACCTGGCCAAGAGGTACTTGGATGTTGATTGTGTTTGGAGATACTATAATTTCTCTGTTTTTCAAATCGATGCTCCTTCATTTGGTATGTATAGAGAAATGGGTGCTAACTTGAAGCATTGGAGGCTTTTAATCTTTAGTAACAGGGAACATCTAACAGCTTTGTGTGGTGTAATATTTCTAAACAATTAAGAAACCGAGTGAAAAATCTCGGCTATTAAGATCTTCCCTAAACTCTGCTCTCAATCTCAAGCAATACATTTCTCTTCATCCATTGTCTATCGAATGCTTGGACCCATCATTTCTAAGGAATCAGTGAGAATTCAAAAGAAAAAGCTATTCGGGAGAGATTCTCTGCGCCAGCCTTTTTGCCTTTTTGCCCTCAGATGGATTCCCTCTCTTCCTGGCTCTGCCCTGTGTGATAGAGGGCTGACCTTCAGTAACTACAGTTCCCAGACTCCTTTGCCCAGTGACATCTGATTATTTTCAGCCAATGGGAGGCGCTGGCAGGAAATTGCAGGGTGGGAGGAGGTGAGAAGCCCAAGTATTTCTCCCCTTCTCTCTGCTTTGGGCTGTGTCTCTGGCAATGGCTGCATTTCCATGGTTCCAACTCCTGTCTGGCGGTCCATCCTCTGTGGTCTCAGCTGGCCCCCAGGTCTAGGAAGGTAGTGGCTTCCTGCATTGCTAATCTCTGGGTTGCCTACTGTTCGGCATTTGCCCTTTCAACTCTTCCAACACCCTGGTAACCGGTTCCCAGTGTTAAAATCCCTTTTTTGAACTACCTGAAGAAGATTCTATTCTGATTGGACGTTGAGTGATACATAACACTCAAACAAAACTTTTTCCTCAGAGGAAAGATAACATATATGGCTTAAACAGAGTAAAGAAATACACATCAGTCATCAAACCCAGGCAGCAAAATCTCGGTGCCCCAAACAACCTTGGCTGTTGGGGCTGTGATGTTGCAGACTATGATTCTCACAAACAGACCCATTTAGGAGAGCTACCCAGTGAAGCAAGAAAATGTGTCTAGAAATGGGAGTGCTCAGTGCAATAATCTTTTTTTCCCTCCCCACGTCAAGGAAGCCTAAAGATGTACCCGTATCCAGATTCTGGTGGGAAAAACTCGCAGTCATGCAAATGGGCCAATCATTTAAAAGGTCGGTCTGAAATAAAACTACTTGTCCTTTTTGTCCTGCAGCATATTTGAAAATGGGAGACCTTTACTACTATGGTCACCAAAACCAATCACAAGACCTTGAGTTGTCTGTGCAGATGTATGCCCAAGCAGCACTGGATGGAGACTCACAGGTAAACGGCCACAGAAATGAGCCCCTGGTGATGCTTCTTTGTGAGATTGCAAAGTCACTTCTCATCCGTGTTCACGAGCCCCTCACAAAACCTCTCTGAGAACACTAGCCAGAATGGCGAACCTTTATTGAGCACTTACTATGTTTCCCCTGCCATTCTCACAGCAACCTCGTGGGAGTGGGGATAATTAGACCTATTTTATAGTAAAGAACATCAAGATTGTGACAAGGTGATAAGTTGCTCAAGGCCAGACAAGCAGGTAGTAGGTGAAGCAGTCAGAGCCTAAAGCCAGGTCTCCTGGCTCCAAACCCAGGAGTCTTTCTACCAGATTCCATCAAACTAGCTCACCAGGTAGGAAGGAACTCAAGAAATTGGAAGTGGTCAAAATGGGAAGTAGTTTGCTTGCATAGCTGAGCCAATACTTTAGTGATAGGACTTTGCTCTCAGTGATCTTTGTTTTTGGGTGGGGGAGACTTCTTATTTTGGAATATTTGTAGAGTTATAGAAAAGTTGCATAGCCACGATCTCATTATCAAACTAAGAAATCAGTGTTGGTTCAGGACCATTAACTACATTTCAGACCTTATTTGTATTTCACTAGTTTTTCCACTAACATTATTTTTCTGTTCCAGGATCCCACGTTGCATTTAGTTGTCATATTTCTTGAGTCCTCTTCAATCGGGGACGGTTTCTGTCTTTGCTTGTCTTTCATGACGTTGATACCTTTGAAGAATACCGGTCAGATATTTTGTAGAATGTCCCTCGATTTGGGCCTGTCTTCTGTTTTCTCGTGAATAGACTGAGATTATGCATTTGGGGCAAGGATAGCCCAGATGCTGTATGTCCTTCTCAGCGTATCATATGTGGCGTACATAGTGTCAGTATGTCTTATTGGTGAGGCTGATCTCAATCACTCGGTGAAGATGGTTTCTACTAGGTCTCTCCCATGTAAAGTTAATATTTTTCTCTTTCTAATTTGTAGATATCTTGGGGAGATAATTTGCAATGATGCAAATATTTGATTTCTCCTCCAACTTCTGCCCACTGATTTCAGTATCCTTCAGTAAATCTTGCCTGCAACAACTAACTGTAGTGTGCCAGTGATGATTTTCTGTTTCTCTCCTTCCTTCTACATTTGCTAATTGGACTTGTCTTGTGAGGATCTCAGGGCTGTTTCGTGATGGAAGCTGGAATAGTTGTTACCCTCTTATGCCACAGGTTTCTTGTGTGATTTGTGATCTGATCACAAAGCCAAAGTTGGAAACTCATCCCTATCTTAGTCTTTTTTTTTAAAGGAGGTACTACTTTTGCTTTTACCCCACATCTTTGTACCTTCACAGCTATTTGTATATGGCAAGCCACTCAATCACTGACTCTTTGTTTTCTCATTTGTGAACTGGGGATAATAATAACATCCACCTCATAGGTTACAAGGATTAAATGACATGTTGGACGTAAAGCGCCAAGCCCAGCACTGAGTATGCTTAGTGGATATGATCTATCCTTTTATTATTATTTCTTCTGGAATGAAATAGGAGTTGGTACTAAAAGGATTTTTTGGTGAGCCAAACTCCCCTAGATGATTTATGTTGTTACTCAAAATTAGGCCTGGACCTAATTTTTTTTTTTTCAGTTCTGATTTTTAATTTTTTCACAAGATGATGTTATAAAAACGTTAAAGAATCATTTTTTTTTAATAAACTTATTTATTTTATTTATTTATTTTTGACTGTGTTGGGTCTTTGTTGCTGCGCCCAAGCTTTCTCTAATTGAGGCGAGCGGGGGCTACTCTTCGTTGTGGTGTGTGGGCTTCTCATTGTGGTGGCTTCTCTTGTTGCGGAGCACAGGCTCTAGGCACGCGGGCTTCAGTAGTTGCAGCACGCAGGCTCAGTAGCTGTGGCTCGCGGGCTCCAGAGCACAGGCTCAGTAGTTGTGACGCACAGGCTTAGTTGCTCCGCGGCATGTGGGATCTTCCCGGACCAGGGCTCAAACCCATGTCCCCTGCATTGGCAGGCGGATTCTTAACCACTGTGCCACCAGGGAAGCCCAAGAATAATTTTTAAAGAGAAAACAAATCAAAGAATGCACCCACAGTTCCATGTCAGGGGCTTTATTCCTTTGGATTTTCTTTCTTTTTTTTTTAAATTCCTTCCGTCTTCATGTCCCTTTCTAGTCCCAGCCACAGGCCGGTGGGTCTCTTTAATGGTAACTAGAGCACACGGGCCACTTGAAAAATCTGCTTCTTCTCACGTATTGTAGGAATGGGTGCATTCTATTGCATGGTCTCTGTAATTATTACTCTTAACTGCTGCGCCATATCCTGCTGAGCTGATAGACTGTAATTTATTCATTTATTTATTTTTAGACTGTAATTTTTTAAGTTTTATCTTTTAATGGACATTTATTGTCTTGTTTGCTAATTTATTGATGGATTTGACACATGTTTATGTAGTCCTGCCATGTCTTAGACACTGCTTAGTGGTGGGGACACAAGATTAAAAGATAGACAATATTTTTGCCTTCATGGGATTTATATCCCGTTAAGGAAGACGTGAAGGTCGTTTCCTATTGTGTTGCAATTATAGCAAGTGCTACAATGAACATTCTCATATTTCCATCTTTCACCTCCGTTTGAATAATCTCTTTATAATCTGAGGGATGGCATTGCTAAGTCAAACAGTCTAAATGGTTTCATGGTTACATAATAATAGTATATTGCCGATTTACTTTCTGAAACTGTTTCCCAATTAATGTATCACCAAGCAGTGCTTAGTATAAAAGGATCACTGAAATCTTGTCAGCACTGGATGTTTTCGTGACTTAATTTGGTAATTGAATGATTATAAGTTGATCCTTCCTTATTGTTTCAAATTGTATGTATTTGACTACTACTGGGGATGGACACTTTTACATATACTCATCTATGATAATTTACCCTTTATATTTTCTTACGTGAATTCTCTATTCTTACTCTTTGTCTGCTTATCTATTGGAGTTTTGATATTTTTTAATTTAAATTATAATTAGTTCTTTATACATTTGCCCAGTAGATAATGAACCTTAAGCTATTACAATGCATACAAATATCCCCCTAGTCCATTTTCCAATTTATTTTAATCTTGTTATTTTTCCATTGTTCAGAGACTTTAAAATTTTATAAAGTCCTTTTCTTCTAATACCTCGAGTTTTAAGAGCGCCTTTCTTTCAAAAAGTGGAGAAACAGTCTATTTTCTGCTTGTGTGTGTGTGAAATTTTAAGGCACCTAATACTTGTATCTATTTAGAGGTTATTTAGCAGCAAGGTGGAACTTAAGATTTGAGGCTCTGAATCCCGTCTGTTTACATTTGAATCCCCTTTCCAACTGTATGACCTAGGGCAAATTCCTTAACTTCTCTGTGCCTCGGCTTCCTAGTAATAATAGTATAGAGGATAACAGAATCTATCTCAATTTGTTGTTGTGAGGATTAAGTGAATATATATGTAAAACAGAACAAAGCCTCATATATAGCATCACTCAGAAAATTCCAGCTGCTGTTATTTTTCTCACGATCATCACATAGCTGGCTTGTGAGACTCCTGACAGTGCATCTCCTCCAGGTCCTATAATAGTTTCCATCCTCTATGAAGCACTTCGACCATCAGGCTCTTAACTGTGTTATTTTACTGGACCTGCACAGCCCAGTGAGACAGGTCCTACCTCTGTGGGTCAAGAACAAGATATATAATGAGAGGGAGGTAGGGAAGCGTACCAGAGTAGAGGGTCTGTACCAAGAGAAATCAGGTGAGGAGGTTTTCCTCGCTGCCTTAGGAAAGATCGGACAAACACCTGCACGTTACCGTGCGCATCAGAGGTCCTCTCCTCTTAGAATGTCAGCCCCGAGCACACCCACAGCCACATTTGTTAGAATTCTGACATACCGATGGTGACCCAGGGTATAGTCTGTAAGTGACGGACACTGCCTTTGAGTCGATATTCTGGGTTTGTTGATGATACAAGGGCACGTTTTCCAGCGAGTTCTGTTTTGAGAGAATGAACAGGAAAGGACAGATTCCCCTGGTGGCTGGCTTCTGAGCAGATGGGACACAGCGTCCTCTGAAAGCCTCCTGGTTCTTCTGCAAATAAGTTCCTCCGATGCATATATTTAGGGAAACAATTCATCAGTGAAGATGACAAAACCATCTGGCTCTAGGGACTGAAAAAAAAAAAATCTAGAGGTTAGTTTACATTCTGATGAAGTGTCCATCTAGGCTTTATTATAAGGAGTGAATGAGTTTGGTTTGTGGCTTGTTTTCAGGGATTTTTTAACCTGGCCCTGCTAATTGAGGAAGGTGCTATCATCCCACATCATATTTTGGATTTCTTGGAAATTGACCCGACCATCCATTCTAATAACATCTCCATCCTCCAAGAACTGTACGAAAGGTGAGTTCAGAGCCTCTTTAATACTGTAGCAGCTGGAGGAACCCAAGTGGGTGGTGTTTGTTTCTTGGTTAAAGTTAGCCTTGGTCTTATTTTCTTCTTCTTCTTATTATTATTTTTCCCCGATACGCAGGCCTCTCACTGTTGTGGCCTCTCCCGCTGTGGAGCACAGGCTCCGGACGTGCAGGCTTAGCGGCCATGGCTCACGGGCCCAGCCTCTCCACGGCACGTGGAATCCTCCCAGACCGGGGCACGAACCCATGTCCCCTGCATCGGCAGGCGGACTCTCAACCACTGCGCCACCAGGGAAGCTCCTTGGTCTTATTTTCTAATGCCAGTGGTTATAAAGGGCTCAGGATTTGTTCTGATTAGAGAACACTCAGCTGGACCCAAACTTAATTCCCTTTTCTAGTATCTGAGGATTAAGATATAGAATGTGCTTGATTTGAAGTTAAAATGCTGACGAAGTTTTTCCACGAGAGTGGAAAAAATAAAGTGTCCAATAAGATGATACTTTTCTGCAAGATAGGGAGGCATCCCAGTGTCTGGACTTTGGACACAGACACTCACATAAAAGTGTTCCTTGGCAGCTCCTGTGCTACAAGGGCCTCCTTGACCTTTTTATGAAGGACAAGACTGACCTTTTTCTGAGATTTTTGCCAGGATCCTAGAATTTCAGCACAGGCTCACACCCCTCAGAACTGGTTTTGTTTCTTTTTTCTCTCATTTTACATGTGCTTATTTGAGCCAAAGCAGAAGGATGTGGGTTTGAGGATCTGCAAATATCGGTCGTAAGTAATGCTACCAACGTTTGGCAACACTGTGCTTTTTGTCTGCAGGTGCTGGAGCCACAGCAGCGAGGAGTCCTTCAGCCCCTGCTCCCTGGCCTGGCTTTACCTTAACCTCCGGCTTATCTGGGGTGCCACCCTGCACTCTGCCCTGGTAGGAACTGTCTCCCCTCAGCTCCGTCCTCATGGTCCCCACCCTTTGTCAGTCATCTGACATGTGCTTTGGATGTTTGCAGATTTACTTTCTGGGAACCTTCCTGCTGTCTGCATTGATCGCCTGGACCGTGCAGTATTGCCAGTCTGTCTCAGGTAAAGATTTATAAAAAGCCAGGGCAATATAAAAAATGTAGGAGGGACTTCCCTGGTGATGTAGTGGTTAAGAATCCTCCTGCCAAAAAAAAAAAAAAAAAAAAAAAAAAAAAAAAAAAGAATCCTCCTGCCAATGCAGGGGATATGGGTTCGAGCCCTGGTCCGGGAAGATCCTACATGCTGCGGAGCAACTAAGCCCGTGCACCACAACTACTGAGCCCGCGTGCTGCAACTGCTGAAGCCCATGCGCCTAGAGCCCGTGCTCTGTAGCAAGAGAAGCCACCACAATGAGAAGCCTACACACCGCAAAAAAGAGTAGCCCCTGCTCTTCATAACTACAGAAAGCCCGCACGCAGCAATGAACACCCAGTGCAGCCAGAACTAAATAAATTAATTAACTAATTTTTTTAAATCTTAAAAAATATATATAGGGATTCTTTTTCCTTATTAGAAAAATGACACTCTCCCTCCTTAGCCATTCTACTTCCTTTCGTTAGGTGGATCATTCACATGGTGGTTACCCCTAGGGCTGTCTCGTAATCTCTGGCTGATGGAAGGCTCCAATTATTGTTACATTTTTCAAAGTAAGCAAGGATTTTTAAAAATAAGGTGCTTAAGAAATTGAACAAAAATGTCTTCTCCAATTCAAAGTACACCTGCTATCAAAACTATACCTTGTGTGTCTTAAAACCCAGTTCTGAGGCCCCCTCTAGCATGAAGTCTTCCTATTTATCCCAGTCGAGGAATCAAATGTGTAAGATAATAAACAAGCACTTGTGATGAGTAAAAATACCCAGCCACTTAGATTCAGAAGGAGGGGCCGAGGGGGACAATAGAGCCAGCCGTTAGTCTAGTGTGGATTCTACTAGTCACTCTTTCTTTTCTGAGCTTGTGTAGGGCAGTAGTTAAGGAGATAGGCACCCCAGTCCTTTCTAGCTAGGTTTAGAGTCCAGGCTTAGCTCTTCATTAGCTGTGTGACTTATGGCCAGTTATTTCACTTTCCTGATCCCCCAATTTCTCATCAATAAAATGAAGTTATAATAGTAGCTACTTCTCAGGGTTGTTAGGAGAGTTCAGTGAAAAAAATACACATGACACCAAAATGTTAGCTGTTGTATTTATTTGGCATATAAAACCATCTCAATAATGTTAACTGTCATGTTTATCTTCCCTATGAGACCACAAGCTGAGTCAGAGGAAGGCCTTGGTCCCATCATTTATGATCTCACACTTAGTAGGTACTGAAATTTGCAAACATCTCTCAGGGGAGAATTCCAATTCCCAACCATCTTGGAAGCTACAGAAGGACAGAATCACTCACAAAGACCAACAGGGACATTTACAAATGGATACGTTAGGGCTGGACATGGCATTTGAGCATCGGCATAGCCGTTATTTGTGTAGCAGATAATGAAAAGCAAAAGAAGTTCATTTCAGCACAGATTTGATGGTGAGACAGAAGCCACTGTTCCGAGAGGCTAATACGGAGTCATTTTCCCCCATTTATCTGAGGAGGTTAACAAGGAACCACCAAAAGCCCTTCCAGGGCTTCCCTGGTGGCGCAGTGGTTGAGAGTCCGCCAGCCGATGCAGGGGACACGGATTTGTGCCCCGGTCCGGGAAGATCCCACATGCCACAGAGCGGCTGGGCCCGTGAGCCATGACCACTGAGCCTGCGCATCCGGAGCCTGTGCTCCGCAACGGGAGAGGCCACAACAGTGAGAGGCCCGCGTACCGCAAAATAAATAAATAAATAAATAATAAAATTTAAAAAGCCCTTCCAGGTTTGATGCCCTGTAGCACGCCAGCTGATAAGTTTTCCTCATGCAAATTCTGTCCCATCCCTAAATTTGTTCCCAGGTATAATGCATTTATTTTGCGTCTTGTCAGTGTTTTCTGTCTTTTTTACTCTGTAGAAATATTGTTATGATTATTACAAATGCAATTCCGTTAGAGGAGCTGAAAATTGTCTTTCTCATTTTATGCCAGCTGGTAGCCATGAAAATTCATGGGCTGGTGGAATGGCTTTTATCAGAAGTCGTCATTTTTTTCCTTTTTCCATAGCTTCATTATCAGTCCTTCCACATTCCCATCTCCCTGTCCCTCCTGCCTTTTGATATACTTTCCCCTTCCTGTGTAACCTTTGCTCTTTCACTCATTTGTTTTTCATATTTTTCAAACTCTTTCACTTGTTTCTTCGTGTACATACCTCTTCCCTTTGGTGAGCATTGGAGAAGTCTGGATAGGATCTTAAAAATAATTTAATTCTATGTCCTTCATCTTACAGATGAAGAAATGGGGCTAAAGGAATGCCGTGTTCTGCCCAAAATCACAAAATAGAGTCCATGAAAGGATGTAGGGCAGCAGACTTCTGAACTTTTTCACACTTATGATACTCTAAAACAGTGGCTACCATCTGCCTCTGACCCACTGTCCCCTTACATAAGATGTATTTTTTAAGACATTTTTTTGGTACCTTGAAATGAATGACAAGTAATCTGCCTACACACTTAGTTTTAAAAATAATGCCCTAGGGCTTCCCTGGTGGTGCAGTGGTTGAGAGTCCGCCTGAAATGCGGGGGACACGGGTTCGTGCCCTGGTCCGGGAGGATCCCGCATGCCGCGGAGCGGCTGGGTCCGTGGGCCATGGCCGCTGAGCCTGCGCGTCCGGAGCCTGTGCTCCGCAGCGGGAGAGGCCGCAGCGGTGAGAGGCCCACGTACCACAAAAAAAAAAAAAAAAAAAAAAAAAATAATGCCCTAAACAGCAATATAAAGGAGAAATAAAAAGAAAGTAATTATAATAAAATAATATGTATTTCAATATGTAAATTCTAGCCCCGCACTTCTTAATTTCAGTGTGCACAGGAATCCCACAGGGATCTGGTTAAATACAGATTCTAAGTCAGTCGGTCTGTGGGTGGCCTCTGAGATCCTGCATTTCTCACAAGGTTTCAGGTTACATTCACGATGCTGTTCCACACACTTAGAGTCGTAAGGGCATAGAAGTTAAGAAAAAAAGGAGTCTCCACATATTTCCAAAATGTGCCCCTACAGTGGTACATACCAGCCCTGTTAGGACTAGTGTTGAATTAAAATATGTAGTAAATTATTTTCCTATTTTTACAGTCCTCCATATAAGTGCAAATTTGTCAATGACTTTGAAATAAGAGGGTACTCCGTCAGTGACTGGACAATGGGGCAAGGGGGATGGAAGCATAGAAAAGCAGCAGAGAAGCACTGCAGGGGTCCCTCAGCGGGCAGAGTTTCTACTGCGGGCATCTCTCCGAGGAGCTGATGCCCGAGGTCCATGAGCCACCCCGTGGGAAGGTGACGGATGTAGTAGATGTTGGTGGTGACCCTGGCCGTGGTTAAGCCGGCACAGGAACGCAGCCTAGGTGCTGACTGCCAGAGCGGAGAGGGACAGGATTTGAGAGTTAAGAGCCTCCCTTAAGGTGCTGGGTAAGAGGAGTGTGCTCTAAGTTAGGGATCGCTGTCATTCTGTGATTTGCACTTTTTCCAGTCAGTTGTTTCTAAAAACTAATGATTTATGGCCAAACCTTTAAATTGAGCTGTCCATCCATTTTGCGTTCAGCTCCAACTACCTTCATTTTCCTCCTGAGTTTATACGCTTTGTGATATATAGTCAGCACTTCACCACACTTGCCACAGTAAACTGTCCTGCGTTCAGAAGGCTAGCGGTGTGGGACAGTAGCTAACAGCACAGACCGCTAAGATGCTGGCCTGTCACTAGCTGTGTGACCTTGGGCAAGGGAGGGACCTTCTCTGTGCCTTAGTTTCCTGTTCCCTAAAACAGCAGAATTAGTAGTACACCTATGTCGTATTGTAGTTGAGAGAACCCAATGAGAGAACACTGAGTAAAGTATTCAGAACTCAAGAAATGTTAGCCCGGTATCTCCTAAGGAGTAATGCCCCCTAGGGCATTTTACTTGCAATTAAAGTACGCTGACACCAGGTAGCACCTACACTTAAAGAGCTTGGTTTACCTCAGTAAGTAGCAGACTCCACTACCAGAGACTAGCATGCTTTTCTATGCTATTAGACTCTTTCTAAAACATAAAGCTCTTTTTTAAAAAACAGCTAAACAAAAATACTGACTAGTCTAGCTAGCGTACCAAAACAAGTCCACAAAAAATATTACGTATGCAAAAAAATCTTTTATTTCCTTTGAGGGAACTTGATTTTGATTCCTAGCTTGCATACTACCAGGCAGCTCAGTCTTTCTTGAAGCTGATGCCTCCCAGGGACGTGCAAAGGTCCCTGGGTTTTTGGTAGCACTAACTACTCAGATGGTCACCAGTCTGATAGCAGAATACACATTGCCCTGGGCCTACGCCATCCTTCCAGGTCCGTCGGCTTCGCAGCTTCTGGGTCACCTACAAGTCCCATTGTCTTTGCCAAAGCTGAGCACCTTAGCCTTTTTTTTTCTGCCAGGTCTTCCTTTCTCAGATTGCTGAAGGGCAAGGTGAGGGCTCCGCTGAGGTACACCCACAGCCAGGCTCAGCCACTTTCCCACACTCCAGACACCTCCTTTCCCTGCCTCATTGCATCTCTAAAGCACTTTCCCTCTCCCCCTCCCGGTCAAGGATGCCAAGCATAATTGCTTTAATGGACCCAGGCTTTGGGAAAAACAAAAAATCCCAAAGTAAAGTACGTCTAGAACCATCTCCATTTCTGTCCCTGCCACAAATCTCCCCTGAGACTGAAAAGACATGGAGCGTGACTGGCTGCCTGGCGGAAGGTAAAGGGAAGAATAGAGGGAGAAAATGTAAAAGACCGCTTCAGAGAGAGTCCTGCCTTCCTCGTGTTATTGTAAACTTTGTGTCTAAATAGAATACACAGTATAGAGCAAGATCTTCAGAACTACCAGCTCTGGGCATGACGTGCTCACCTTTTAAACCAATGTCAGCCTATTCAAAACATTCATAATTTAAGCCAACTCATCTTTTTTGCCTAAGTGGTTAGCCAAGTGGTCTTTTAAAAAGAGTAAGATGATACGAACAAGATCAATTAAACCTTTTCCTACTCTTTTCCTGTCCTCTACATTTCCAGTTAATGAGGTACTAAAATTACAGTAAAATGTCACAAAGTGGTACTCATGCAAAAAGTAGCAGCCTTAAAGTCAGAGTGATTTAATGGCGAGATTTTACTTTTCTCCTATCTCATTATCCTTGCTGCCCTCCCGGTATCTTTACTCATAAGAAATGTTTAAATGACATGGATCTTATACGTGGACTGGTCCCTGCTGGATCCAGAGGCCCAAAAGAAGTGGATTAGATCTTATTCATAGTATATGATTTCCAGAGTTTCCCCCTCACCTCCTTACCCACCCCCTCCCCGCTGCTTCATCTTTGTAAATAGTCTACTATCTCTGGATTCACCCAATATATTCTCTCCTATTCGTCTTTCTTTTATGCTCCCATCTGGTCAACTGGCAAGCAGATATTTCTCCTGCAGTGGTCCACAACAGAGGTTGGCCAATTTTTTTCTGTAAAGGGCCAGATAATAGACATTTGGGGCTTTGAGGGCCATCTCTGTCACAACTACTCAACTTTCATTAGAGTGCAAAAGCAGCCATTGACAATACAGGAAAACAAATGATATGGCTGGTCTCCAATAAAACGTTACCGTGGACATGAAGATTTGAATCTCACGTGTTTCTCACATGTCACGAAATAGTACTCTTCTCTTGATTTTTATTCAACCATTTCAAAATGCAAAAACCATGCTTAGATTGCAAGCCATACAGAAACAGGCAGCGAGCCACCTGAGGCCCATGGGCTGCAGTCTGCCAGCTCAGGGCCAGCTCTTTATTATTCTCACTAATGTACAGAAAATGGTCCCTCAAGCAGCGAATAATCCAAAAATCACTTTTGACTCAGGAATAGACTCCGTAATTTTTGAAGCAGCACACTGATTTTCCTCATTACCTTGATTCTAATCTGGTAATCAAATTAGGACAGATTCCAGGTGATCGGAGACAAAGAGGCCACTTTAAAATTATGACGGGCTGTTGGGGGGTTTGTCCAGTGATTGCAAACTGCTCCTGGAAATGGCAGCGTTCTCACATGGATAATAACAAACTTACTGCCGAAACATCGAGCATTTTTGTTATGCTCTGACAAGAAGATTTCAGTGGTGGAGATGCTAATTATGCATTCCTTCTACATTTACACAGTGGCACTTTTTTTGTTTTAATCAGAAAACTGATTGCTGATTTATCTTGTTACCATGGTGATTTAAACATTTCCCTGAGCTTGAAAAGGAAAAATACGTGCCTTAGTACTTCATTAACTTCCTCAGAGAATCATCAGAAAGATAACTGTTAGGACCCAAGAAATCTTGGACACCATTTAATCCAAGCCCCTCGATTCACAGATGAGGAAACCAAAGCCTATGAGATTCAAGCATTTTAGGACTGAAATGTCTGACATTCTGTAGCTACCCCTAAGTCACCTATTAGTGGTAGATAAATGAGACTTGCCCCGAACAGGTCTCCTGACTCCAGCAAATGGTCTTTGTGCCGCATCACTGGGTCTCATGGTCCCTGCCGCGGTTAGATCACCTGCCAGAGTGATGGCTTTGACCTAGAAGCGTCACATCGTTATGCAACACCTGGGCCCCCTCCGCACCGCCGCCACTATCCTGTTCTTCCAGAACAGTCTCTGGACTCACAAGGTTTTCTGTAGCTGTTGGAAGGGGTTCCTTGGAGAATTCCTTTACATATTCAAAAAGGTCGGAGGCTTTGGAGCCCGTTCCGGAATTTCCTAGTATAGCCTCTTGCAGGTGGAAATCTTGAAGAGCTTATCTAGAAGTCAGATGGTCAACAAGTGATGGCATCTTCTATAAGTCGATACATTTCAGGATGGACATTTGGGAACCTTTAAGAATAGTCCCACCTACTGAAAATTGTATGAGACTCAAGGACTGCTGAGCTTAAGAGCACTGCTTAAAGGCAATTGTTCGCACAAACCATGGCCACTGTGCTAGCTGTATGTCACACACCCCTGCAAGCTGGTACCGCCACTTTACAGACAGAGAAACTGAAGCTCAGAGAGGTTAAGTAACTTGCTCAAGTTCACTCAGCCGGTAACTGTAAGGACCATGTGACTCTGGGCTTTCTGGCTTCAAAGTTTTGGCTATTTTCATAGGCTACTGGGGTCTAAAAGTGGACTATAAAGCATCCCAGAAACAAACACTCCAACTTTTTCATCAGTCCTGCAAGCGCAGCCCCAGAAATTGATAAATCAACACATTTCCATGGTAAACCAGGTCACTAGTAGTAAGAGCTAACATCTGTTGAGTACCTAGGCGAGCCAGACACTGTTCTACATTAACTCATCTAATCCTTATAAGAGCAAAATAAGGTACAGATATTCTTATTTTCTCCATTTTTTAGAGGCAGAAGGAGAGTAGGTAACTTGTCCAAGGTCACATAACTGATAAAGGGCAGAACAGCCGGGTCCCAGAGCCCACAATCTTATGGACAGGATACTTCACAGCCTTAGTACATAAAGCAGGTGTGTGGGCCTCAGCACTAGTGATATTTGGAGCTGGATCATTCTTTGTTCGGGAGGGGGGCTGGCCCAGGCATTTCAGGATGCTTAGCAGCATCCCTGGCTTCTACCCACTAAATGCCAGTAGCACCCCATCCTCCGGCTGTGACAACCAAAAATGTCTACCGACATTGCCAACTGTCCCCGGGGGGTCGAAATTACCCCCGCTTGAAAGCTATTGCCATAAAGTATAAAACTTTATAAGCTTCCCTAACCTTTATTGTGGTTCAACCTCGTTACTAAAGGTAGGTTGAAAAACAATTAAACCTAGTAATTATGTTTTCCAAAATGTATACACATTTACTTAAAGAATTCAATTTAAATCAAATTTGGCATATCATCCAAATGGAATCAGAATGTGAATAAAACCAACACTCTTTCTGATTGATTGGTGTAATCCAGAGCTTGCATTGTATCAATACTAGGTGAAAAAAAAGAGATATGACCATAGGAAACATAGACCAAGGAGTTCCTTCTTCTTTCCTTCCTTCCTCCCTCCCTCCCTTCCTCTCCCCCGCCTTTCTTTTCTTTTTCTTTCTTTCTTTCTTTCTTTTTCTTTCTTTCTTTCTTTCTTTTTCTTTCTTTCTCTTTCTTTCTTTCCTTCCTTCCTTCCTTCCTTCCTTCCTTCCTTCCTTTCTTTCTTGCTTTCTTTCTCTCTTTCTTAATATTTACACACCCCTGTAAAGTCACAGAATAAATTCAGGACTTAGAATCCCAGAGATCTTTGCACATCTGTTTCAACCTGCCATTTTATAGGAGGGGACACCAAAGTCCAAAGAACCTATATAATGGGTCCAAAGTTGCTCATCCAGTTAGTGCCAGGACCACTGGTCTAGAAGCATCTCTCCTGGCTTGCAAGGGTCTAGGTGTGGTTGTGTGTCCTGCACGTACTGTTTTGAATATTCAGCACTTGTTGTGCATGTGTCTCTGCAGCCAGCGGTTCCCATCCGACACCAGCCCGGGCCCCCCGAGACCCTACTGCCCCTGCTGCAAGTCCAGCTGTGACTCCAGCTGCAGACGCCTCTGCTCAGGACCAGCCCACCGTCACCAATAACCCGGAGCCACGTGGGTGAACTGTGCACTCCATGTCTCTCCAGATGAGAGAGAATCCTTTCAACAGCTGGTATTGGATAGCTGGGGCTGGGGCATTATACACCTTAAATGTCTTGTCAACTGGATGTGAATTTTGCACTTGGTGTCTTTTTTTTTTTTAAATCAAAGAAATACCCAGAGCAGACAGTGGTTATACCAAAGGTTATCAAACAAATACAAGGAGCATCCTGATCACAGGGACATGTCGGGGAGGTTAAGCAGGTCACTGCGGATGTCCATTTCTAATGACTGTGTATGGGGGAGTCAGAGTGTGCCTTGTGGCGTATCCGAATCCTTATACACTGAGATGGATTTTAAGAATCTTAGCCCCTTGTTCATTCCCTATTATTAAAAAACAGAAGATTGTGACTTCTCTACCAGTTAGATAATATTTGGTGTGTGTGTTTGCCACTGCCCTACCCCTCGCAGTCCCATGGACAGATTTCCATGCGACATCCAAGACCCAGCAATTCTAAGGCACCTTGAAATAAATGGGTTAAGGCTGGAAATACAGGGAAGGCGATGGCTTTGTAAATTGGGTTTACATTTTTCTCCTTGAATTTTTCTAGGGCTGTAGTGCTTCCGAATCATTTAATGACACTGTTGGATATCGTTTACCTTTCAATTGCAATCCGTGAAATAACATTTAGAAAATTCTTAGTATTTAGGTCTAGTCTTTTCCATGAATTGCCCATTAGAATAGACTGGCAGCAGTGGAATACGCAGGAAACAAGCCTTTAGCTCATAGTCTCATTCCCCGCCCTTTATGCCTGCCTGCGTCTGCATAGGGGCGTGTGTGTGTGTGTGTGTGTGTGTGTGTGTGTGTGTGTGTTTGTGTGTGTGTGGGTGGGTGGGTCGTGGGGGACGGACAGAGAGGGAGGAAAGGGAAGAGCAGACTGTCTACGCCGTATGCTGCTAAGGTAGTAAATAAATTGCAATACTGTGGGTCCAAACTACTCTTTGCACTACTTTATTTACAGTAGCAAATAAAAATTATTTTTATACCATTGTCTCCCGGGAAGTGTCTTTATTTCCTTTTTCATAATTACTGTTTCCTTTTTCATAGTTACTGTTGTCATCACACAAAGTCCTAAGGTCCATGCATTTTCTTCAAGGAGGCAAAAAATGTCCCCTCATCAGAGGGATTAATTCTGGTAACCATTAACGTTTCTGGATAGAGAGGTGGCAGGAGGCCTCTCTCCCAGAAGCCCGAGCTCAGGGTCCGGCCCCTGAAATGTTTGCACAGTATCAGCCATTGTTTCAGGGTTCTGGCTGTTGTAAGGCTGGATTTCTATCAGTTCTGGGTTAAGTCTCTTTCTCTCCATCCTCTTTCTCGTCTGTATGCTATGTGTACTGCTCTTGTTTTAGGAAAGGTTGTCCTTCCTGCTTGCGAAAGAGCCAGACTTTGGAGTCGGACAGCCCCGGATTCAAATTCTGGTTCGGTAGCTTACTAGCTCAGTAATCTTGGGTGAGTGATTAACCTCTCTGAGTCTTGGATTACTGTTTTACAAAACAGGGGCCATAAAATCCGCCTCTTGGCCTTTTCGTGAGGCTTAAGAGGATAACATATGTAAAACTCACAGGCCAGTGCCCTGAACGTGGTTGGTTGTTACCGTTATTAGAGAGAGAAGTCTGAGGGGCCAGATCAAGTGCCCTTTGGTCTGCCTAGATCCTCTTCATGGCAAACACACCCATTCCCCAGCTGCTGGGAGCAGAGGCTGCTGCAAGTTCACAGCTGCACCCCTCACTGGGAACTGCCGTCAGCAGCAGGGGTCTGCCCAAGGTTAAATCCTGGCCAGAGCAGCTCAGCACTTGCTGATGTCAGGAGGCTTTTTCAATCTCAGCACTATTGACATTCAGGGCCAGGTGGCTCTTTGTTGCGGGGTGATGGGGGTGGGGGTGGGCGCTGTCTTGGGCATTAGGTTGTATGGCAGCAACATCATTGGTCTCTACGCACTAGACGCCAGTAGTGCATGCACCCACTCCCCCAGTGTCCATGCACACAGCCAATCCCCTGGTGTGTTAGCCAAAACTGTCTCCAGACATTACCCAATGTTCTTTGGGGGGGCAAAATAACCACCCCTCCTTCACCTTGACAATGACTGATGTAGGAAAACAAAGGCCCCTTTCCTCGATTTGGAAGTCCTGGAAGGGCCATCCCAGCTCCAGAACACCACCTTGGCGACACATTCATTATAGCTCAATTTCTCCCTCTGCCCAATTCCGCCTTCCTTGTTTTCACACGGGATTTCCTGACATTGCTCCTGTAAAGCTTCACACACAGCCCTGCATTTAGAATCTGTTTACAAGAACACAACTATATTAGTCTGCTAGAGCTGCCATATCAAAATGGCACAGACTGGGTGGCTTAAACAACAGAATTCATTTCCCCGCAGTATGGAGAATGGAAGTCCAAGATCAAGGTGTCAGCAGGCTGGTTTCTTCTGAGGCCTCCCCCTTGGCTTGTAGATGGCTGTCTTCTTCCAGTATCTTTATACAGTCTTCCCTTGTGTGTGTGTCTGGGTCCTAATCTCCTCCTCTTATGACACCAGTCCTGTTGGATCAGGGCCCATCCTAGTGACCTCATTTTACCCTAATGATCTCTTTAAAGGCCCTGCCTCCAAATACAGTAACATTCTGCATTCTGTGGTACTGGGGGTTAGGACTTAAGTATATGCATGTTGGGAGGACACAATTCAGCCCATAATACCAACCTAAAACACCAGGGAAGGTTGATTCAGGTCCAGAATGTGGACTTGTGGGAGCCATTTTGATCTAAGACAATTACCCAAACATGCTCACCCCAGCTGATGCTGGAAAGAGCCGTGTGGTTCCAGTGCCAAACCAGGTGAAGCCGGTAGGTCACCTATCGAGTCCTGTCCCAGCTTAGGCTCCTGTTCTCTTGGGAGTTCTCAGGCAGTATGATGTGGGCCCAGCCTCAACCTCCATCTTCTCTCCTCAAGTTCTAAACTCAGTTCCCACAAGGCTGATGTCCAAGCTAGCTGGAATAGAACCCTGCACAGTGAAGACAATAGGGTAGGGGTGGGGGAGGAAAAAAGGAATGGGAGGATGGGGTCCAGAGATGATATTCAGTTACTTCCCTATTGTCCCCTGCCCTTGGGACATTCTTAGACCAGAGGGTGCAGCCCTGTAGATGTGAAACAGAGCTAGCACACAGATGTGATCGCTTTGGTCCAGCCAAGATTTTTAAAACTTTGATTAAGTTGTTATCTTAAAATCAATGATTTGAGGCTTTTCCTAGAAAAATCTACAGATGTGAAAAAACTGGGCTTTCATTGCTGCATGGTAAGAATTAGCTGAAGCCGAGTAGGTCGGCTCCTTTTAGACAGAACTTGTGCTTTCTGCTTTGCCCCAGTCTCCACTATTCCCTGCTGTTTAAACTTAGCCCACGTAGGTATTTGAATTTAGTATCCATGCTTTGGACTTGCTTCTCTTCATTCATAATGACTTTATTTTGGCAAGTTTGAGAGAGAACCCCAGATTCATCTACTGCTTAGTCACTGTAAAGCCCCGGGGAACTGGGGAAATGGTCTTTCTTTCCACTCTCTGATAGAGGAAAATGCCAAGTTGTGAGTCATTTGAAGTCCCAATAAAGTACCCAAAAATGTCAATTAAAAAATAGTATTTTCGGGAATTCCCTGGTGGTTTAGTGGTTAGGACTCCGTGCTTTCACTGCCAAGGGCGCGGGATTGAACCCTGTTCAGGGAACTAGGATCCTGGAAGCCACGTGGCACAGCCAAAAAAAAAGGGGGAAAAAAATAGTATTTTCCTACACCAACAGTAACTAAAAGATAAAATATTAAAGAATTATATTTGTTAAAAACAAATATTTAATAAAATAGTAAATATTGTAAATTAAATTATTTCATTTACAATAGTAATACAGTTATAAAAAGTCTAGTAATTAACCTAACAATGAATTCACTTGATTTTACCAAGAAAAAATTTTAATTTAAAGTATGTAGAGGACTTCCCTGGTGGCGCAATGGTTAAAAATCCGCCTGCCAATGCAGAGGACACGGGTTCGAGCCCTGGTCTGGGAAGATTCCACATGTCACGGAGCAACTAAGCCCGTGTGCCACAACTACTGAGCCTGCACTCTAAAGCCCGTGAGCCACAACTACTGAGCGTGTGTGCCACAACTACTGAAGCCCGTGCACTTAGAGCCCATGCCCAACCAGAGAAGCCACCACAATGAGAAGCCCATGCACTGCAACAGGGACTAGCCCCCAATCTCCTCAACTAGAGAAAGCCCATGTGCAGCAACAAAGACCCAATGCAGCCAAAAATAAATAAGTAAATTAAAAAATATATAAAGTAGAGTTAGGAAATAATAATAAGTAGAGTTAGGAAATTGGCCAATCATATGCAGAAAAATAAGACTGAAACTGTACCTCGTGTCCTTTATTTTTAAAATCCCAAAGAAATTAAAGATTTAACTGTGAAAAGTAGAACTGCAAGGCTGGTAGGGGAAATAGTAGGAGAATATTTTACACATTTTGAATGAGAAAAGGTTTTTTAAAACAATATATAGATTTCCCCTCTTCAAAAATGAAGGATTTTTATTCAAAAAAATCTACCACAGTCAAATTTGGTGGATTAGTGACAGACTGGAAGAAGGCATTTGCAACATCCAACACCACAAAGGATCAATATCCAAAATGTACTAGGAATGCATGCTAATCAACCATGACAACAAACAGAAAACCCAGTAGAAAAAATATTCGAAACCTGTGATCAGGTAATTCATGAATGGAGAAAATTTAATGACTTACAAATAGATAAAGAGCTGCTCAACCTGGCTTGAAGTCAAAGAAATATGAATTAAAATCAAAAGTTATAACTTCATATCCATCATTTTTGCAAAAATGAGAAAGACACATAATACCCTGAGGATATGGGGAAATAGTTACTCCCATGCCTAGCACTGGCAGGGCGAACTGGTGAGTAATATGGCAGTAATGGTGAAATTAAGTATCTATGACTCAGCAAGCCCTCCTGAGTATGGGCTCCACAAACTGCACAGGTCCAATATGAGGGAGGATATTTCTCACAGCATTATTTGAGAGAGCAAGGAGACAGAGCAGCCTGAATGTCCATCAGTTGGAGAATGGATATGGTGGATGGATGGAGTGAAAAACAACACACAGTCTCAGATAATATAAAATACCCAGGGGTGAATTTAACAAAAAATTTATGAGATCTCTATTCTGAAAACTAAGAGCATTACTGAGAAAAATTAAGCAAAGCCTAAATAAAATGGAGATATATACCATGTTCATGGATCAAAAGACAATATTTCCAAAATGTTGATCCTCTTCAAATTGACTTACAGATTTAATGCAATAACAATCAAAATCTCAGCAGGATGTTTTGGTAGAAATTGCCAAGCTGATTCTAAAATTTATATGGAAATGCAAAGGACCTAGAATAGCTAAAGCAGTGTTTTAAAAAAAGGAACAAAACTGGAGGAATTACACTACTTGATTTTAAGGCTTATTATAAAGCTACAGTTATTAAGACAGTGAGTGTGGTATTGCCATAAAAATAGACAAATAAATGGGAAAGAATAGAGATTCCAGAAATTCCCACATGTATACGGTCAATTGATTTTCAACAAATTTGCCAAAAAATGTATCTGCCTTAGAGAGAAAAAGATCTTTTCATAAAACAACTTGATAGGCAAAAGCAAAAAAATAAAAAATTAACCTAATCCTTCCCTCACACCATATATAAAAATTAGCTCAAAATGGGTCCAAGATCCAAATGTACAGACTAAAATTATAAGACTTGTAGAAGAAAATACCAATATCCTTGAATTTGGCAACGATTTTTTTATGTAGGACACAAAAAACATGAATTATAAATAAAAATATCAGTAAATTGGACTTGATCAAAATAAGAAACTCTTGCTCTTCAAAAGACACTGTTACAAAAATGAAAAGGCAAGCCACAAACTGAGAGACTATATCTGCAAAAAATGTAATGACAGAGGACTTGAATATAGCATATGTAATGAACTCTTGTAACTCAATAATAGAAGACCAGAAATGCAATACAAAAAAAGGGGAAACAAACTGAACAAAATAACCTCCTCATCAAGCTGGCTATAGGGATGGCAAATAAGCACACTGAAAATATACTCAACATCATTAGTCATTATAGAAAGGCAAATTAAAACCACATTGTAATATGACTGCATATTCACTAGAATGGCTAAAATTCAAAAGACTGGGGCTTCCCTGGTGGCGCAGTGGTTGAGAGTCCGCCTGCCGATGTAGGGGACACGGGTTCGTGCCCCGGTACGGGAAGATCCCACGTGCCGCGGAGTGGCTGGGCCCGTGAGCCATGGCCGCTGAGCCTGCGCGTCCGGAGCCTATGCTCCGCAACGGGCGAGGCCACAGCGGTGAGAGGCCTGTGTACCGCAAAAAAAAAAAAAAAAAAAAAAAAAAAATTCAAAAGACTGATTATCCTAAGTGTTGACAAGGACATGAAGCAAATGAAACTCTCACTTACTGCTCATGGGAATGTAAAATGATACAATCACTTCAGAAACAAAGCTTGGGAGTTCCTTAAAAAGTTAGTAGTACACTTCCTAATTTAGTGTTGCCAGATAAAATAAAAGACACCAAGTTAAATTTGAATTTCACGTAAATGGTGAAAAAATTTTAATATAGGTATGTCCTAACTATCACATGGGACATATGTATACTAAAAAAATTACTTGTTGTTCATCTTTTTTGTTGAAGTATATACTTATACGGTTTAAAAATGTTTTTACTTATTTATTTTATTTTTGACAGTATTAGGTCTTTGTTTCTGCGCACAGGCTTTCTCTAGTTGCGGCGAGTGGGGGCTACTCTTCCTTGCGGTGTGCGGGCTTCTCATTGCAGTGGCTTCTCTTGTTGCAGAGTACAGGCTCTACGTGCTAGGGCTCCAGTAATTGTGGTGCGCAGGCTCAGTAGTTGTGACACACGGGCTTAGTTGCTCCGCGGCTTGTGGGACCTTCCTGGAGCAGGGCTCGAACCCATGTCCCCTGAACTGGCAGGTGGATTCTTAATCATTGCATCACCAGGGAAGCCCACTTGTTGTTTATCTAAAATTCAATTTTATTTGGGTATTGTGTATTTTTGTTTACTAAATCTGGCAACTCCACTTCCCATACAATCCAACCCATTCCTAGGTATTTACCCAAGATAAAATGAAAATACATGTCCACTTGTACACAAACATTCATAATAGCTTTCTTTGTAATAGCCCTAAACTGGAAACAACCCAAATGTCCATGAGCAAAAGAATAGATAAACAAATTATGGTATATCCATAAAATGGATTACTACCCAGTAATAGAAAGGAATGAACTATTGGTACACGAAAAACATGGATGAATATCAAAGTAATTATGCTTAATGAAAGAAGCCAGACCAAAAAAAAAAAAAAGTACATATCAAATTATTTAAAAATTATCCATTTAAATAAAATTGTAGACAATGCCAACTAATCTATAGTGATCACTGACTGCCTAGGGCATGTAAGGATTGGAATGAAAGTAGGCGGAAGGATGCTTTTTGAACTTCTCAGAGTGATAGATATATTCCTTATCTTGATTGTGTTGATGGTTTCACTTGTGTATATATATTTCAAAACTCATCAAGTTGTATTCTTTAAGTGTGTGCAGTACATTATATGTCACCTATATCTCAACGAAGCTGTAAAATTTTATTTCTAATTTTCTTTTACTCTGTATATAACAGTGTGTGAAACTCTGGTGGATAAAACAAGCATTTTACTTACTTGTAGAGACAAGACCAACAAATATAAAAAGTTAAATAAAAGCACAAGTGTTAAACAAGATGAAATTTGAGTTAATATTTGCAAATATTGAACCAGTATATTTTAATTTCCCCTACAACTCATGTTCCTTTGCAGCCTTCTCCCTCAGAGAGAGCCCTGAAGCTTACAACCAGAGGGTAGAAGAAAGCAGGATAATTGACTAGCAAACTAAGCCTGCTAGAGATCAGTTTCCTACAATCTTTAGTGTATCAAGGGATAGGTTTGGAGGACTAGTTCATAGATTTTTCTATCAGTAGTGTAGAGACAGTATCCCTTCCATTTGTGACAACTAGATACTGTGATTAAAAGAATATAATAAAGGAAGTAAGAGAAAGATCCACTCCTTCCATCCTGAAGGGTGGCGGGGAAAAGAAAGAAGAGAAAAACAGAGTCTAGAGGAGGAAGACAGATGCCATAGTTCTCCTTTTTTATATCCTCTCAAGTCCCCAGGAGGACTGACCCTCAAACTTAAACACAGGGGAATCCTGGGGCATAGAGAGATCTGTCCTGCTTCCATTGGAAGGCGCCATGACCCCTGACCATACCTGGGGCTCAACCAGTGCCTCTGTGTGCTGTAGCCAAGGGGAAGAGCCTGAGTTTGGCTTCCCTGAGTCTTGCCAGCTTTCTGTGTGATTAGAAGGTGTCCAGACAAACACCTTATACCACATTGAGAAAAGAAATTATGCAATGAGAAAATGTGTATTTGTAGAGGTTGTGGAATATGTTTATAAGCTTGCCAATCAGGAAATGCTAATATGACAAACAGTTCACCATTACTTCCTTCTTGGTTTTTGCTAGAGATTAAGGTTTCTAAGGGTTAAAAATTATTATGTGGATGTAATTAAACTACTAGAAATAATAAGGGAAACATTTCAGTATAGAAGAAAACTAAGATGTGTGTTTCTACTAAACAAAGTCATGAAGAAAGGAAATGGATTTTATTAAGGGAAAATGAAGCGATATTGTCCTGAAGCATCTCAAAGAGAGATACTTAATGATGCATATTTGGTATATTATATTACACAGGAAGCATTGTCAAATAAAAGGTAACATTAAAAAAAAAAAGTGTCCAGAAAGTTTTATGTGCCCCAGAGGGAAGATGTGGAAAGTCGCTGAGGGTGCTGGCTGTCAGAACTCTAGCAGGGACTGCAGCTATGGTAATCTTTAAATACCAGTGAGAGCCGGAAGTGGAGCCCATCAGTAAGAGGAAGCTGGAGAGGATGTCTGGAAGCAATGCCCAAGATGAGGGAAGCGACCACAAGTTTCCTGAAGCAGGTAGTAGCTTCAGAGGCTGGCCCAATGACTAGACAGTATGAAGACATTGTACACATCACCACAAGCATCCCACTGTGAAAGGAAAATCAAAATGGAGTCGGTATTGCTAAGGAGCTCTCTAAAATGGAGCTGGGAGGTCATTAAGGAAGTGTGACTTATGCACATCAGCCTGGATGGAATCTGACCTTTTGACCTGATGAAGTGACCCAGAAAAACTGCCAGAAACTCAAGATGCTTATTGAATCTTTACCCTAAAATAATTCGTGACCGTCTATATATGTTTCATACCTCTACCCTAAAACAATTTTGTGATTCCTTAAGGACAAATATTTTCTGATTCAGGGTCAGAGTCAGTCACCATTCTTACCAGGCAACTTTTAAAAACTTCGTGGCTTTTTGTTTTTATAAGTGCTTCTTTCTCTTCCTCAAAACACTGTTTCAGGTTACCCAAATCTGTGCCTCCTGAAATGGAATTCTTAAGACCCTAAATAAACTCTTCTTATTTGCAGTCTCCTGAGTTATTTTTTTGACACCACAAATTCCAACATTGATACCATCTTACAGAGGAATAGTGTGTCTACGTGTAGGGGGAGGAGGATTCTGAGAGAGCAGGCGTTTTACCTAAAGAAACTAAACTACCTGATGGCACAACATTAGTTTATTACATTGGAATAAATAGTTTCCTGATTCTACTCCTCTACCCCGCCACCCACCAATACCCAGAGGACACACACTCAGAAGGAAGGCTAGATTATAGATAAAAACATATTTCCAACACACATGAGTGTAATAAATTTGTAAACCATTACCAGGATAAGACAAGGGATGTTTCAAGGCATTCGATGCTCAAGGGCAATAGTGGTAGCCAGTAAATGCCAGGTAGTCTCAGAGGTGGGGTTGACTCTTGCGGCATGGGCAGAATTGGGGCCAAGCAGATAGAAGGGGACATGTCAGATGAGGAGAACCTTGTGAGCAAAGGCCTGGAAGAGAGGGTGGGCATGTGGAACAGAGAGCTCCTGCTGGGCTGTGGTGCCCCTGTTGGTGAGCGCAACCTGGGAATTCAGCAATGAGTAAGCTCAGAAAAGGCAGGCTCTGAACAGACCTGGACATGCCTTCTAGAGACTTTTCAAAAAGAAAGCCAGAGAATGTTAGCTGGTCCCTCAATAGGCCAAGAAGCTGCAGGGTAGCAAACATCTTTGACATGTCACTGAGACAGATTGAGATGATTCTTTAGAGGGTATGTCCAAGGCACTAGAAACACCAAGGGTCATTCTCCTAGTAGGTCATCTTAAAGAAACAGGGGACTCGGAACAAAGGCTAGCTGGTACACTGTAAGGAGAGCTCTTATTTTCTAGTTTTTATTCACTCCAGGAAGAAAACGTACTGGGTCAATCTGTGCTAACTGGCCTGGCTCACCCTTCTTGCCACCTCCTGTGGCCGAGCCACTCAGCCAGGCAGAACTCCTTGCCGAGAGGTCACAGAACAGGAAAGGGTGTTGGTTCTACGGGAGAAGCAGGCACTCTCGTTCATTGCTGGTGGGAGTGCAAAAGGGTTCACCACTTTGGAAGACAGTGTGGTGGTTTCTTACAAAATTGAACACGCTCTTAACCTATAATGCAGCAATGGCACTCCTCGGTATTCACCCAAATGAACTGAAAACTTTGGTCCATACAAAAACTTGCATACAGATATTTATAGCAACTTTTTTCATAACTGCCCAAACTGGGAAACAACCAAGATGCCCCTCAGCAGGTGAATGTATAAACTGTGGTCCATCCAGATAATGGAATATTATTCAGAGCTAAAAATAAACAAGCTAGAAAGCCATAAACAGATGTGGAAGAAACTTAAATGCATATCACTAAGTGAAAGAAGCCAATCTGAAAAGGCTACGTATTGTATGATTCCAACTATATGGCATTCTGGAGAAGGCAAAACTATGAAGACAGTAAAAAAGATCAGAGAGGGGCGGGGAGGGATGAATAGGGGGAGCACAGAGGCTTTTAGGGCAGTGAAAATCCTCTGTATGATACCATAATGATGGACACATGTCACTATACATTTGCCCAAACTCGTCAAATGTACAACACTAGGATTAAACTGTAATGTAAACCCTGGACTTTGGGTGATTATGATGTGTCAACGTAGGTTCGTCAATTATAACAAATGTACCACTCTGGTGCGGGATGTTGATGACAGGAAAAGCTGTGCATGTGTGGGGTGCTGGGAGTTATGGGAAATCTCTGTATCTTCCCTACAATTTTGCTGTGAACCTGAAACTGATCTAAAAAAATAGTCTCAATAATTTTTTTTAAAGCTAACAGAGATCAGTAATAGTTTTAAATGAATAACGTTAACATTTGAAGAAGAGTCACAAATGTAAGAAAAATAGTACTCATTAGGACTTTAGGAAATTTGGGGATTCTGGGAGACCTTAAAATAGTTTCATCCCCAAAAAGGATGTCTTTTGGGTCCACAGGTCTGCAATCGCCCAGAGCAGGGACACCTGGCCTGAACTACTTGCTATGTAGCCCTAAGCAAACAGCAGGCCATTGGGCCCACTTTACTGGTCTAGCTGTCATCTCTGAGCTATCTTCGGGGTCTGATGTACAATGATTGGGCTTTTTTCCTCACAGTGGGCCTGGAGATCTGGCCCCTCTCTTTTTCATTCCAGCTGCTCCATAATCCAGCTCTCATTTCCTCTCTTCCAGGAAGTAGAAGAGAACCAACACTTCTTGTCTACCTACCATTCACCTAGTACTTTCCAGACATTATTTCTATAAGCAGGGGTCCAAGTAGGATCCCATCTATCCATTGGGAGTAGTCAAAGGATACCCACTCTCTCAAGAAATCATTTGCAAACTCAGATTTTCATGGAGTTTAGAATGTCTTCTGGGAACATGTCTTGATTTGCGGTTCATGCCTGGGGCTCAGACATGCCTGACAAAATTGAGGGCCATGGCTTGGATAGTCCTTATAGAAGCCAGGGAGGAAATAGACCCTAGGGACCCAGACTGGGCAACAGGCCCTCAGGGCTACTGGGGAGAACTAGATTGGGTTTACAAATAATCTCTTCTCAACTCTGCCATTCTGGAAATATTTCACATTTGAAAGAGCTGTTTCAGTTCTGACTCTCTGGGGCCCTAGCAGGCTGTAGAGTCACTAATGGACTTATACTAAGTGAGGGAGAGAGTATTTTCTTTCTTTTTTTTTTAATTAAATTTTTTTGGAATATACTTGATTAACAATGTTGTGTTAGTTTCTACTGTACAGAAAGATGAATCAGCTATACATATACATATATCCCTTCTTTTTTGGATTTCCTTCCCATTTAGGTCACCACAGAGCATTCAGTAGACTTCCCTGAGCTATACCGTAGGTTATCATGAGTTATCTATTTTTTTTTTTTTTTTTTGCGGTACGCGGGCCTCTCACTGTTGTGGCCTCTCCCATTGTGGAGCACAGGCTCTGGATGTGTAGGCTCAGTGGCCATGGCTCACGGGCCCAGCCGCTCCGCGGCATGTGGGATCTTCCCAAACCGGGGCACGAACCCATGTCCTCTGCATCGGCAGGCAGACTCTCAACCACTGCACCACCAGGGAAGCCCGAGTTATCTATGTTATGCATAGTATCAATAGTGTATATATGTTAATCCCGGTATGAGGGAGAGTATTTTCTATCCTCATTCTTCTCATCAGCACCATTACCCTACGTCATGAATCCGGCTTAGTGTGCTGCTGAAATATGTCGCTCAGTACCCTATAGACGTTTGTTAAGCAAGTAAATGAACCAAGCCATCCTGCATCGTGAAGTTCAAACCCTCTGTTGGTGAGTGTCCACGGCAGTTCCACCAAATGACCGGCCCGAGCCAATAAATAATGAAGAAACTGAGCTTAGAGTGTACCCTGGTGGAATTGTGGGGACCAGGGGCTGGTGAGTGAAGGGGCACACCCCAACATTGGGAAACATAAGGTCTACTTATGGACCCACTTCCAGGAAGGGAATGTCCTCATGAGCAGGTCGGGTATCAATATTAACATGACCTCATTTGTATCCTCAGGGTGAGATATTAGGTTCGTATTTCACTTAATTCTCATGATACCACTGCAAATAAGATACACATTTTTCCCATTTTACAGATGAATAGACTACTGTTGCAATCATACTCAGGAACGAGTAACTGTAAAATCTCAGTGGCACATAGCCATAAGCATTTATTTCTCGTTCAGGCACCTGCAGGTTGGCTGTGGTTCAGCTGATCTAGTCTGGGCTTGGTTCCAGGCTGTAGGGTGGGTCCAACCATGCTCCATGTGTCTTTTATTCATCTGGGGTAAGCAGGTAACTGGGCATGTTGAATGAGATCAGGATATGCAACCCCAAAATATACCACTTTGGCATAAGTGTTATTGAGAATCAGAAGATGCAGGAAGAGTTCTCTGCCCTTCTGTTTTCTGCCCAAAATTCGGGCATAAATTTCCCTTTGTGAAGGTGACCTCTCCTCTCTCATACCAGGAAGAGGAGAGCAACTCTTTTCACTGGAGATGGAGAGTCAGCACTGAGATGAGTCTGCATTAAAAAATCTTTCTAAAATAACCCTTATGTTCCATTAGTTTCCCCATATATTTCTTAGTTACTTCCCACAAAACATCATCCCTCAAATCTCAAACCCCCTTTCCTTTGTTAAAATGGTATATGAGCTTCTGAGTCTAACCACTTCTTTGTGTTTCTCTTTTTCTGTAAATTCTCAAGTGTGTAAAATATTAATAAAAAAGTGTGTGCCTTTTCTCTTTTTGTCTTTTATTACTTTAATCTGCAGGCCCCCATACACTGAAGTGAAGAGGGTAGAGGAGACGTTTATCCTCCCCAACAATCTCATGACAAGAGGCTCAAAACCCAACTGGGCAAGCATTTTGAAGCCTTCATTCACATCACCTCCGCTAACATCCCATTAGCTAATGCAAGTCATATGGGTAACCATGAAGGTAAGGAAGAGTACGCCTCCTGTGGAGGTGGGAGGGGGCTTGCTTTCAACTTCCATTTGTCTTGACACCAAAGCTGGAGCTGTTTCTTGCAGCCTTCATCCACTGCCCCCTTGTGTGAATTCCCCAGGCTTGTTGTGTTTACCACTCAATGAAGCAATTAATCACATACTTTTGTCACATTGCTCAGGCATTTGTGCTCTGGTATTTGCTTTGTTTCCCCAGTGGGATGATTCAGTTATTAAAGCAGGGGCACTTCAGGGTCACTCCTAGCCCCTGTACAATGATGGCACTCAGAAGGAGCACAGTGAATAATCATAGAAGGACTGCTCAGGTATTTTTTCCCTATTTTCCTACCAAGAAGTCTGCCACTATGGGTATCCTGGCAGATTACATGAGAACGAGCCCCAAAGAGCTGAGCGTGTAACTGCCTCCCCACAGTTCTGGAAGAATTTGATAGCTCTTCATTTATTTCGGAGGATCGTCCACTAGCAGGTACAGCTGATTTAATCAGTACTGTATCTTCCTTGCAGAATTAATTAGCAGCTTTTGTCAAAACTTAAGCTTCTGTTAAAAGCAGACTTTAAAAAAAAATTGTTCCAAGCTTATCTCCTTATTTTCAGTTACGTTTCATCCAGACAAGAGACCAAAATCTCACTGCCTTTTTTCTTTTAAGTTGAGCTATAATTGACATATATAACATTGTGGAGTTTAAGGTGTACAGCATGTTGATTTGATACAGTTATATGTTGCTATATGATTACTACCATAGAGTTAGCTAACACTTCCATCACATCACATAATTATCATTTCTTTTTTGTGTGCAAACATTTAAGTCACTTTCAAGTGTATAATACAGTATTGTTAAAATTTTTAAATAGAACTACCATGTGATCCAGCAATCCCATTTCTGGGTATTCGGAAATGAAAGCAAGATCTCGAAAAGATGTCCTGCACTCTCATGTTTGTTGTCACTTTATTTACAATAGCCAAGATATGGAAGCAACCTATGTGTCCATCAATGGATGAATTAAAGAAGACATGGTATAAATATATAATGGAATATTATTCAGCCATGAGAAAGAAGGAAATCTGACCTTTTTTTTTTTTTGCGGTATGCGGGCCTCTCACTGCTGCAGCCTCTCCTGCCGCGGAGCACAGGCTCCGGACGCGCAGGCCCAGTGGCCATGGCTCACGGGCCCAGCCGCTCCACGGCATGTGGGGTCCTCCCGGACCGGGGCACGAACTCGCGTCCCCTGCATCGGCAGGCGGACTCCCAACCACTGCACCACCAGGGAAGCCCTGACCATTTTTATTGGATGGAACTTGAGGGCATTATGCTAAATAAGTCGGATAGAGAAAAACAAATACTGTATGATCTCACTTACATGTGGAATCTAAAAAAGCCAAACTCATAGAAACAGAGAGTAGAAGTGTGGTTACCAGGGGCTGCAGGTATGGGAATTGGGGGGATGTAGGTCAAAGGGTACAAACTGGCAGTTAGAAGAGGAATAAGTTCTGGGGATCTAATGCACAAAATCTCACTTTCTAGAGTTAAGAAATGAAGAGTCAGAGTGACTCAAGAATGCCCTTCCCCTAGTCAAATGGAGATGATGGTAATATTGGTTAATATTCACTAAGCACCTACTATGTACCAGGATTATTCATTCATAACCTTGTTCAATCTTTATCTTACCCCATCTTATAACTGTTATAATTATCCCCATTTTGCAGCTGGAGAAAATGAGATTTAAAGAGATTATGAGACTTTCCAGGGTCACAGTGCTTACAAATGATAGAGATGGGACATCAACCCTAACCAGAAAAATCTGTGCTCTTTAGTGCTCTATGCTAAATCTCTGTGTTCTTTTTTATTTTAATGAACTACTTCAGACATTAAAATGTACAGAAAATAATAGTCAGGTACAACCAACCAGCTTTATAAAATGTTACCTTTTTTTTTCTTTCAATGATAGACTTTAAACAAAAACCAAAATATGACAGACATGGAAACCGTCTCACAGGTACCCCTCCCTCCCCCTATGCCCTCCCCCTATGCCCAGGGGGAACCACTATTTGAATTTAGAATTTCTAATTCCAGTGTACTTTTAAGACTTGCTGTATATGTAAATAAGGACAAACATTATATAGAATCATTTGGAATGTTTTAAAATTTTATTTAAATAGTATCCTTCTAAAATTGGCTTTTCATTCCACCTTGTGTGTTTGAGATTTATCTATGTTGATATATATGTATGTATATCTAAATACAAATATATATATACATAGATATAGGAATATTAGAACTGGAATATTGGTATGTAATATTTCACTTTGTAACTATACCATTAGTTATCCATTGTCCTGTTGTCTTTTTAGTACCAACAGTATGTCAATGACTATTTTCTGCATGTGTCTCTTCATAAACAAGTGCTAGAAGTTTTCTACAATACGTACCAAAAAGTGCAATTACTGTGTCAAATGGTATGCATACTTTCTACTTTATAGCTGTGTAGTCGTCTAATGTGTTAACACCCATTTACACTCCCACCAGCAGGCCTGAGAGTTCTACATATCCTGTATCCGCACCAACATTTGGGATGGTTGGAATTTTTAATATTTTCCAATCTCATGGCAGTAAATGGCAATTTATTTTAATTTACAATTTTCTAATTGTTAGAACACATGTCTTTTAAAGACGTTAATTGACCAGTCATGTTTCTTTTTCTGTGAACGTTTTCATCTTATTTTCTGTCCATTTTAATATTGACTTGTTTGTCTTTTTCTTATTGAACTGGAATTCTGGGTACTAATCTTTTGTTAGTAACATCTGTTGAAAATACAGCCTCCTAGTATGTGATTTATCTTTTCATATATTTATGATGTCTTTAATTGTATAAAATTTTAAAATTTCAATGTATTAATAGTTAATTGCTAAATTTAAATATGGGAATTCCCTGGTGGTTCAGTGGTTAGGACTCAGTGCTTTCACTGTGATAGCCTAGGTTCAAGCCCTGGTCAGGGAACTAAGATCTTGCAAGTCGTTCAGTACGGCCTAAATAAGTAAGTAAATAAATAAACAAACAAACAAATGAATAAATAAACCTTTCATTTCATGCACATTGCTCAAAATTCAAGAGGTACAGAAGAACATATAGTGATGTCTCTCTTCTCTGGCTCTTCCTTCCTTAGTCATGCAATTTCCTTCAATATCCTTACAAAATTATTTTATGCACATAAAAAAGCAAAAGATAAATTGTCTCTTTTACCTTTTAACCCAAATACTGTTCTTCTGGGGGTTTTTTGGCTGCACCATGTGGCAAGTGGGGATCTTGGTTCTCCAACCAGGGCTTGAACCCATGCCCCCTGCAGTGGAAGCGTGGAGTCTCAACCACTGGACCACCAGGGAAGTCCCCAACCCAAATATTAACATACTGTATATACTATTACACATCTTGAGGGGTTTTTCTCCTTTACTGTATATCTTGGAGATTATTCCGTATCAGTACTATACTAAAGATTTTTCTCAGTCTACAGCTCCATAATATTCAGTAGTATGAATGTACTGTAACTTACATTTAACCATTTACCGATTAATATTGGGTTGTTTCCCATCTTTTGCTCTTCCAAACAATGTTGCCCTGAGTAACCTTGTTCTTTTATCATTACACACATATGTGCAAATGTCTAAGGGACAAATTCCTAGATATGGAAATGAATGATCAAAGGATATATGAGACTGTAATTAATAGATAGTGCCAAATTCCCTCCTTAGGGGTTGTAAGAATTTATACCCCACAGTGTTGTAAGAGGGTGTGTTTCCTACATCATGGATGTCACCATAAATCAGACTTCTGGACTTTTACCATCCTAACAGGTAAAAAGTAGTATCTCAATGTGGATTTAATTTGCATTTCTGCTACTATTAATGAAGTTGAACTCCTGGCACAGAAATAAAATATTTTTAGGTTTTTAAAAGACCACTTACGTATACTTTTCTGTGATCTGTCTGTTCATATGAAATTATTGTTACTTTATTAATTTGCAAGAGGGTTTTTAATTTATTAGTGACGTTAGCTCTTTGTGATGTAAGTTGTAAATTTTTTTCCAGATGGTTCATTGGTCATCTGACTATACTCGTGGTTGTTTTGGTCATGTCTATAGTCAAATTTATTAGTACTTTATTTTATAGTTTGTGCTTTCTCTGCTTTTGCTAAGTTCTTCTCTGATCTCATGGTATCAAAATATTCTTCTAAATTTTCTTTTAAAACTTTGTACTATTTTTCTTTTTTATATTTTAATCTTCAATTCATGTGAAATTGGTTATTGCTTATGGTATGAGGTAGAAAAACAATTAAAAATTTTTTCATATATATACATATTCATTTCATATATATACATATTTTCATATATATACATATACATTTCATATATATACATACATACATATAAAACTAGCTGTACCATTTCTTGAAAAATCATTTCAGTCCTAAGAGATTAGTAATGACACTACTTTTGGACATGATAAAATTTCCATGTATATGAGAATCTCTTTGAGTTCTCTTTTCTAGTCCACTGGTCTATTCCAGTGCTTTGTAAGCTTTTCACATTATGAACACAAAGAAAATGATCATCTTCATACAGCATTGGAGTATTTGGAAAAGGCTGCCCCAGGCCTCACCTAACCACCCCAAGAACTGACAGGATAAATATCTCAGTGCATTTTGTTTTTTAAGACAATCGAAAAGAGTCACGTCTACTTGCTTTAATACCAAACTGCTTTATTGCTATACTCAGTAGTAAATCTTGGTGTTTAACTGGTAAGGCAAGTCACTCCTCTTTGTTTTTCTTCAAAATTGCCTTAACTCCTTTTTGTCCCTTTGCTCTTCCAAAAGAATTTTAAAGCCAGGTTTGCGTACAGATTAATTATTGGAGACTTGAGGTATTTATGATATTGAGTCTTCCAATCCATGAACGTGGTATACATCATTTATTCATCATCATCTTCTTTTAAGGCTCTCAATGAAGTTTTATCATTTTTATCCTAAAGGTTTAACAAATCTTTTGTTACACCTGTTATTTGACATATTATTGTTTTGTGGATATTGTGTGTAAACTGTGCCTTTTTTCTCTTGCGTAAAGAGTGAGAACATAAATGATAATAATAACAGTAATGATAATGTAATAATATTGGGTTGGCCAAAAAGTTCGTTCCAGTTTTTCTGTACTATCTTACAGAGAAATCCGAACGAACTTTTTGGCCAACCTTATAGTTACCACTTATATAGCCAAGCTCTGTTCTAAGGATGTTACATATTTTAACTCATTTGATTGTCAGAAAAACCCTATTAGGTTGGTTTATTCCCATTTTTTTCCTAAAGATTTTTTTTTTTTGATGTGGACTATTTTTAAAGTCTTTATTGAATTTGTTACAATATTGTTTCTGTTTCGTATTTTGGTTTTTTGGCTGCGAGGCATGTGGGATCTTAGTTCCCTGACCGGGGATCAAACCTGCGGCCCCTGCATTGGAAGGCAAAGTCTTAACCACTGGACTGCCAGGGAAGTCCCTATTCCCATTTTATAGGTAAAGAAACAGAGGCACTGAGAAATTAACTTGCCCAACGTCATCCAGTTAGTAGACGGCAGAGCTGGGATTCACACCCCATCAGTCTAGCTTTGGAGAACGAATTTTAAAAATCTTAAAATACCACACACTTATTTATGCTGAAAACTCTAATAAAGGCCAGGAGGGAAGGAGACACTTACAGAACAGATGATTTGTGACACAGATTGGGTCACGTATTTTCAATCTCACTTAGGGCTCACAGCAATCCTGCCAAGTGAGGATTATTATTCCTGTTTTTAAAATGCAGAAAACCAAGACTTGGATAGATGAGTAATTTGCCCAAGATTACTTTGCAAGCTGGATGCGGAGTGTGATGTGAGTGTGTGCCTGCCCACCTCCAAATCCCGTGTTGTGTGGTTGCTGTTCTCACATACTCCAGAGCTAGTAGAGTCACTCTCTTGCATGACTTTTCAGGAGTATGAGGCTTCGTAACCCCAAACCAACACCACCAGCCCTAGAATGCCAAGTATGAAAACAAATAGCATAAAAAAGAAAATGCCTCATCTTTATTTTTTTTAACTGCCGTTATACTTCTCTTCTAATTTTTTTTCATGATTTGATATTGGTGTATATTGCAAAATGATCACCGCAATGAGTCTAATTAACAATCATCCCCATGTATAATTAAAACTAAATTAAACAAAATGTTTTTTCTTGTGACAAGAACTTTTAAGATCTGCTCTCTCAGCAGCTTTCAAAAATACTGTACAGTCTTACTAACTATCGTCACCACGCTGCACATTACATCCCTTTGACTTATTTATTTTACAATTGTAATGTTGTACTTTTTGACCTCCTTAACCCATTTCACATAACTCCCATTTCCTGATTCTGGAAACCATCAGTCTGTTCTCTTTATCTATGAGCTTGGTTTTTGTTTGTTTCTTAGGTCCCACATATGAGTGAGATCACGTGGTATTTGTCTTTCTCCGCCTGACTTATTTCATTTATTTCAGCACAATGCCCTCAAGGTCGATCCATGTTGTTTTAAGTGACCAGATTTCATTCTTTTTTATGGATGAATAGCATTCCATCGTATATATCAATATATACCACAATTTCTTCTCTTCATCAATTGAAATCAGGGAGTTTGATGTCTCCAGCTTTGTTCTTTGTTCTTTGTTCTCAAGATTGCTTTGGCTATTCAGGGTCTACTGCAGTTCCATATGCATTTTAGGACTATTTGTTCTATTTCTGTGAAAAATGCCATTGGAATTTTGATAGGAATTGCATTGACTCTGTAGATTGCTTTGGGTAGTATAGACATTTTAACAACATTAATTCTTCCAATCGCTGAGCATGGAATATCTTTCCATTTATTTTTGTGTCGTCTTCAATTTCTTTTATCAATGTGTTACAGTTTTCACAAGAAAAAGTATTTGCCTGAGGAGACAGATCCAAAAACATATTGCTGAGACCAATGTCAAAGAGCTTACTGCCTATGTTTCCTACTAAACATTTCTTGGTTTCAGGTCTTACATTTAAGTCTTTAGTCTATTTTGAGTTTATTTTTGTATATGGTATAAGAAAGTGGTCTGGTTTCATTCTTTTACATATGGCTGTCCAGTTTTTCCAGCACCATTTATTGAAGAGAATTTATTTCTGTGGAAATGCATGGGTATTGTGATAGGGATTGCACTGAATCTGTAGATTGCTTTAGGTAGTATAAACATTTTAACATGCGTATGGAATATCTTTCCATTTATTTGTGTTGTCTTCAATTTCTTTTACCAATGTTTTATAGTTTTCAGAGTACAGATCTTTCACCTCCTCGGTTAAATGTACTCCTAGGTATTTTATTCTTTTTGATGCAATTGTAAATGGTATCTTCTTAATTGTTCTTTCTAATAGTTTATTATTAGTGTATAGAAACAAAACAGATTTTTGTATATTGATTTTGTATTCTTAAACTTTACTGAATGTTTATTAGGTCTAAGAGTTTTTTGATGAAGTCATTAGGGTTTTCTATATATAATATCATGTCACTTGCAAATAGTGACAGTTTTACTTCTTCATTTCCAATTTGCATGCCTTTTATTTCTTTTTTCTTGTCTGACTGCTGTGGCTAGGCTTTCCAATACTATGTTGAATTAAAATGGCAAGAGTGGGCATCTTTGTCTTGTTTCTGACCTTAGAGGAAAAGCTTTTAGCTTTTCACCATTCAGTATGAATGCTAGCTCTGGGATTGTCATGTATTGCCTTTATCATGTTGAGGTATGTTCCCACCATACCAACTTTGTTGAGATTTTTTTTTTTTTTATCATAAATGGATGTCAAATTTTGTCAAATGCTTTTCTTGCACCTATTGCAATGCATTATTTGAAGAAGTTAATAAAGAGTGTGGAGATTATAGTTAGAACTCCCTCCTGGCTCTTGGAGGGACCTCTGAAGGGAGTCAAGGAGCTCTGTCAATCAACTAACAAACACGTAATGAATAGGAATAGTGTGCAAGGCACTAGGTCCTTCCCACACTTCTTTGGCTGGTTAGTACCTGCTCTGTAGCTACTCAGGGACATGCCAATCACAGGGGCCTGATCCCACAGGATTGAGTGGTCCTAGGTAAAAGGGAAAGAGAATCCCCAGACTATCACAACCATGACATAATCTGCTCTCAGCTATCCAGGTTGGTCAGTGAGATGGACTAAATATGTGTTTAAAATTGCAAATCTCATCCTCTGGAAAGCAAATTCTATTGAAGTGCTGAAATTTTATGTTCTTCTCCAAACAGAGCTACAAGATTCTGGCTCTGTTTTAATTTTTGCCTAAATAATATTTTTTACCAATTACAAAAGTAAAAAGTAAATTACAGAAAAATCTGGAGAATATGGAAAAGCACAAAAATGTCCATAATTCCTATAGCTGAGTTCTCCTGTTGCTAGTAGGGTTTACATTTTCAGGTTTTGGAGCTAGAGATAATAGATCGACAGACAATACTGCTTTGTAATCTTTTTGACTTAGCTCTTGACTTCACTTAACAACTTCCTATGTCAAAAAATCAGTTTTTCTTTGCCAGACTTTAAATAGCTGAACTGTATTGCATTAAATGGATATATTTGTTTGGTTTATCCAATCCCCACATGCAAAATATTTATATTATATTTGATTTATTATAATAAATGCTGGGGGGGTGAAAAAAAAACCTTGTAGCCAAATCTGTAGTTTTCACATTAATTCCCTTGGGATAAATCAACAGAAGTGGAGTTGTTGGATCAAAAAGAATTACAGGTTAAGACTTGTTGTATGTGGCTGGCTGTTTTCGGCACCTCAGGTTGGGGCTGGCTTGACCATTCAGCTTAAGGTGCTTGGGTTTCCAGCAGGGTTCTCAGCAACTGTGGCCTCCAGGAGCAAAGCTACATTTGAGGGCTCAGCAGCTGGCTTGCCCTGCTGGCCTGCGGTTCTGTAACTCTAGGTAACCAGACACTCCTGTCCATGTTTCTCTTGCCCTGTGACCTCTAGAGGGTCAGAACCCAGAACTAAATAAAATCTGGAACTGCTAGAACCTTCAGGAAGAACTGACAAGTCCAGGTTAGAACCAGCTCAGAAGATCTCTTGGGGGACTGTTAGAGGGAAAGAGAAAGATGAAACTGCCTCTTGAAATTGTCGATTTTAAATAAAGGAGTCAAATGATTCTCAAACAGGTGCTGGCTTCCTAGAAACTTCTGGTCAAGTGTATGGGAGGCCAACATGATATCCCAGTTCGATCATCTTAAATGAACAAGAGAAGCTTCAGTTGGATTACTTGGGTCTTTGTTGGGTTTTTATTTTTTTATTACAATTGAACTAAACTTTGTTCCCAATGATTTTTCAGTCTTTAAAAGAGAGTGGGTGGACGTTGAGACCATGTGACCTGAGCTAAAATCCTGGCTTTTACGCTTCTCAGAGATCTGCCTGGGGCAAGAGACTTAACTTCTTTGTGTCTCAGTTTTTACATCTGTGAAATGAGAATCAGAATATCTGCTTCTCAGGCTGTGGCAAGGATTAAATGAGAAAACAAAGATTGTGCATCTGAGTATCTAACATATAGTAAAAACTTAGAAGACATTAATCCTCTTTTCCCGTTCTCTTAGTTCAACAGCAAGTCTGTTGTGGTTTCTGTATTATAAATATGGAGTCCTTCCTAAGTGTTTTATTTACAATTTCAAGTTCACTGACTCTCTCAGATTACAGTGAGATCTTATTTCAGTTAATAATTCACTGCAATAGAATAGGAATACATTTTGAAAACTGTAAAATATTGTACTGTAATTACCAGCTTTTATCCTGAACATTACCAGGATAATGTTCTTCACATTCAGGAGTATTAGAAAAGCGAGCAGAGGGAGTAAATTACTCAAGTGATGGAAATCACATGGCCTCCCAGTACAAAGGTTAGCCTGGCGTGTTGGTATGTCAGCTGCACTGAGTTCTGAATTGGGGATTTGGATGTAACCTCAATGGTTTGCATCATTTTTTCTCTCCATTGCATTGGATAAATCAAATCAATTTAAAAAGTCAGTCAACTCATATTTGATGAAATCATAAACAGCGAGAAGTCCCCCCACTTACAGGCAGGGCTATAGTTCTAGAAATGTTCTTCCCAATCCTTTGTTTGACATGCTAAGCAACCTGTCCCGATAGCTCCCCTTGTTCCCAGACCAGGGCTTGAGATGCCTGCTCTTCTTTAACTGTCTTCATGCCTGTTCCACAGAGATTAAAATCACAAGGGGAAAACCATTCAATGGGGAAAGAATAGTCTCCTCAACAGTTGGTACTGGAGCAACTGAATTTCCACACGCAAAGGAATTAAGCTCAACTCCTACCTCACATTATATGGAAAATCTAACTCCAAATGGATACATGACCTAAATGTAACAGCTAAAACTGTAAAACTCTGAGTAGAAAACTGGAGTAAATCTTCATAAATTTAGATTTGGCAATAGATTTTTAGATGTGATGCTAAGCCAAGAGCAAAAACAACAACGAAAATAGATAAATTGGATTTTATCAAAATTAAAAACTTTTGTGCATCCAAGGCCATCGTCAGGAAAGTGAAAAGACAGGCTATGAATGGGAGAAAATATTTGCAAATCATACATCTGATAAGATTTTGTCCAGATTATATAAAGAACCCTTACAACTCAACAAAAAGACAAACAGCTCAATTTAAAAAATGGGCAAAAATAAATAAATAAATAAAAATAAAAAATGGGCAAAGGACTTGAACAGACATTTTTCCAAAGAAGATATACAAAGAGCCCCCAAAGCACATGAAAAGATGTTCTTGGTCGTTAGGGAAATGCAAATTGAAGCCACAATGAGCTACCACTTTACACCCACTAGAATTTTTAAAAAATGGAAAATAACACATGTAGATGAGGATGTGGGAAGAATTGGAACCCTCACACATTGTTGGTGGGAATGTAAAATAGTTCAGCTGCTGTAGAGAGCAGTTTCATAGTTCCTCAAAATTTAAACATAGAATCAACATATGATCCCACAATTCCACCCATTAGTATATATCCTGAAAAATTGAAAGCAGGGACTCAAATGAGTAAATGTACAAGCATGTTCGTAGCAGCAGGACTTACAATAATCAATAGGTGGAACCAGTCCAAATGTACATCAAGAAATGAGTGGAGGGGGCTTCCCTGGTGGCACAGTGGTTGGGAGTCCGCCTGCCGGTGCAGGGGACATGGGTTCGTGCCCCGGTCCTGGAGGATCCCACATGCCGCGGAGCGGCTGGGCCTGTGAGCCACAACTACTGAGCCTGCGAGTCCGGAGCCTGTGCTCTGCAACGGGAGAGGCCACGACAGTGAGAGGCCCGCGCACCGCGATGACGAGTGACCCCCGCTCGCCACAACTGGAGAAAGCCCGCGCGCAGAAACGAAGACCCAACACAGCCATAAATAAATAAATAAATAAATAAATAAATTTATATATATAAAAAAAAGAAATGAGTGGATAAGCAAATTGTGGTATATAAAATGTGGCATATAAAATGGAGAATTATTCAGCCATAAAAAGGTACTGATACATGCTACAATGAGGATGAACTATGAAAGCATTATGCTTTGTGAAAAAAAGTCAGAAACAACAAAGTCCCATATTATATGATCCATTTATATGCAATAATCCAGAATAGATAAATCTACAGAGACAGAACACAGATGGGTGGTAGCCAGGGACTGGGGGAGGGATAAGGCGTTTTACTTTGGAGTGATGGAAATGTTTTGGAACTAGACAGAGGTGGTGGGTGCCACTGATTTGTTCATCTTAAAATGGTTAATTTTGTGTTATAGGAATTTTGCCTCAATAAATTATTATTTTTTTTAAATCATGAGAGGTCCAAAGCCATTCTTCAACAAACAAACAATCCAGCAGGAGTAGATAGGTGAGCCCACTCTCTAGGGGATGAGGGTATTTCTCTTGGTCTATAAAATAAGGATGACAGTAGTTCCTGCTTCACAGAGCTGGTGGGGGAATAGATGAGTTAGTCCTTGTAAAGTACTGAGAACAGAGCCGTGAGCATGGGAAATACTCCATACATGTTTTCTATCATCATTATTAATAATTCTTGCTTAAGGAACCCACTAGAAAGCTTCCTCAAAAGTCCTAACACGAAAATTTCTTCCTGTTAAGATTATAAAAAATCAACAGCTCTGCATTTGAAAAAAAGGTGAGACAGAACTAACCTGAGTGTTAACTAGCATCAGTGGGAACTACTGTCAGGTACTTTGCAGACACTACCACATTCATCCTTCCGTCTTCTGGGTGGGTATACAGCAGCTGGGGAAACTGAGGCTCAAAGAGATTAAATAACTTGACCAATACCTCACCGATGGTCAGTGGTAGATCCAGAACTCAAACCCAGTCTGGCATTCACCCAAATGTATAAGATTCCTTCTGAGCCAAGCCGGTTGGAGGGGGACCCGGGTGAAGGAGGAAGAGGAAGAAAGAACCACAAGGCAAAGGGAAAACCCTCTTGGGGTGTGGGGCGGGGGGAGGGGCAGTGGGATGCACACCCTGCCGACTGGTATTCCCAGCACCGCTGACTTTCTAATTGGCCCTGGCAACATCCTCGATTCCTTTCACGATGCATTAATTTGCAAGCACCAGACTGGGACCAGCGTGATGTGGTCTCACCTCGCTACGTCCACTTGCTGATTTGAAAGGAGTTCTAAAATATTGGGCAGGACAGATGCATGGGAAATCTGAGACCTCTCCCTGTCCTCTACTTCCACCTCGCCCCTGCCCCACGCCCACCGCAACACCTGGCGGCTTCTGCTCGTGCTGGGTGTGCGGAGTCAAGACAGATGTGTCTGCCCCGGTCACCTCTTCATAGGATGATGTCTCGTTCCTGCCCTCAGCCCCGCCCCCCTCCGCACCAACACCCCAGTGGATCCAGAGTTGCCTGGATAATCGGCAATATAAAGCTGACCTCAGCTAATCAGCACCCGCTTTAGTTGCTTAGGACCAGGACCAACCAAGAGGGAGGCAGGGGCATTGCTCCCTCGCTGAGCTGGGGGTGGGAGAAACTACAGATCACACTTTAATAATGAAACGTACCAGCCTGCTAGGCAGCCCGTGGCTGCTCAGGGTTGATGGCAAATCCCTATCCCTGGGCAGTCTGGGTGCCTGGGACAGAGACACTCATCTCCTCCTGGCACTGCCCTCACCGGTGTCACTGTAACCCTAAGCCTCCCCTGGGCTCTCCCTCTTCCTTCTACCCGCTCGGGTCTCAGAGTACCTGGAAGGCTGCACTGGAGCTTGCTTGCGTTTTACCCACGGCTGGAGAGTGTTCTCTGTGTAGAGGATCACTCAACTAGAGGAAAACAAAGCAAGTTGTAAACCCACCTTTGGAACTAGGGCACAGAATTTAAGGGAGCATTTGCATGACCCTGAGAGTTAGTTCCTCCTTCAATTTTGCAACCCAGGTGCTTCTCTCGCCTCACCCCAGCCTCGTCCCAGTTGATCCCTGCAGGGCTTGGTCATCTGCACACAGAGAGCAGCTATGAGTCTCAGGGACTCCATGGACCCTGCCCAGGAGGCTGGTGACTAACACCAGAAGGCCAATTTATTCATGTATAGAGTTTGGGTTTTTTTTTGTTTGTTTGTTTTTTTTCCGGTACGCGGGCCTCTCCCTGCTGTGGCCTCTCCCGCTGCGGAGCACAGGCTCTGGACGCCCAGGCTCAGCGGCCATGGCTCACGGGCCCAGCCGCTCCGCAGCATGTGGGATCTTCCCGGACCAGGGCACGAACCCGTGTCCCCTGCATCGGCAGGCGGACTCTGAACCACTGCGCCACCAGGGAAGCCCTAGAGTTTGGGTTTTTAAGGCAGCTATAGATTACAGAATGGGAGAGGGATATAAGAATAATGCCAAATCCTTATTGAATTTCTGTGTACCATGCAGTACAGGAAATGCTTGACACTCGGTAGCTTACATAATCCTCACAGCAACCCTGTGAGGCAAATAGGTATATGAATACATCATCCCCACGTGACAGATGAAGAAACAGAGACCTATAAGATTAAGGAATTTGCTTAGGATCTTGTCGCTACCTACATGGAGGAATCCAGATGTAACCAGCAGTGAGATGGTTTGGAGACCATTACAAAGCATTGAAGTGAGAGACGAAGAAGGTATGAACTTCAGGGGCAGTGGGAGGCAGAGGGGGCACAGGATTTGATCCGTATCGCAAAGGGGAAACTGTCAGGCTGCTGAGCCTGGCTGTGGAAGGCGAAGCAGAGGAGGGAACTGAAGACAGCTCCCAGGTTTGTGGCTTTCACGACTAGGTGGGTGCGTGACAATTCTAACAGCCACGGCTTTTGGGGACAATAGAAGCTGACCTCAGAAACAAAGTGCTCATTTCTGCTGAAATAAATAGTTCCATATGATTTATGTGGAAGCTCCAGTTAGCGAATGAAGGGATAAGAAACGGGAGGTGTGAGAGGTGTTTCTACAGATTTATCAGGCAGCCTCGTGGACCTTCCATCTTGAGCTACTCTAAATAATTCTGAGATCTTCTTAGGCTGTAAATGGAAACATGTGACTCCTCAGGGTTTCACCCTATCCACCAGGATCAAGTCCAAATTCCTCAGAGAGCATGCATGCCCTTCTTTATCTGTATCTGAGCCAGCTTATCTACGCTTCCAAGCTCATCTCTCACACACTTCCACTTATAGCCCAACCTGCAGGCAATTCCTCGAAAATGTTCTAATGTCCTGTTCTGCTCCTAGCCTTTGTCTCCCTTTTCTTAGAAAGCACCTCCTTTAGCCTCTCCTCCCTTCCTCAAGTCCTTTCACCAGTCTGATGACAGGTAGCTCCAGCTTCCTTGCAGTGTTCAGATGTCACCCCTCTGGGGAGCCTTCCGCCTCCCCCTGCCCCAGCCCTAAGGCATCGGGTCCTCTCACCTACTCTATGCTTCTCTGAATCAACAAAATTGCGTGTATTTAAGCCTCTCGAGAAGCAATATAATTAAGAATATCCAAGAATATCTGTATTTCCCTACCTAAGTGTGGTATTTATGCCCCAGCAGGCACATGAAAATTTGCTAGGTGGACTTGAATTTTTACAGCTATGCATTTGTTTTAATGTTCATTAGAAGAAAAAATAGGACTCACACATCAAAACCATGATTTCACAAATATTGATGCTTAGGAAGAAAAAGTGGGTGGCAACGTTAATGAAATCAATGTAGAAGTTGCAGGGAGATGGAGCAAGTGTTCTGCAGGAGAGATGCTAATTCCTGAGGCTTGCAGCGATCAATCGCATTTTAATCCTCAGAACCACCCTGTGAAACAGATGTCTTCAAATTTCTGAGATAGCAGCCCACAGAGGCCAAATAACTTGCCTCGGGTCACAGGTCTTAAGGAAGGTTATGAGATTGGCTTGATTCCTCCTGTCCTAGCAAAACTCAACATGCTGGCTTTGTCTAAGTGTCAGTTTCTCTCCCTGGGCAGCTGAAGTGCCTTGAAAGCAGGAATGTGCCTTCACTGTGTATAAGGCCCACGTCCAGGGCATCCCGCTGCACAGTAGAACTTACCAAGGTTCTGTGGAAAGCACCGAGGGCTGCAGGAGTGACTCCTGGGCACCATGAGCAAAGCATTTCCACAAGCATTTGCATTTAATTCTCCCAACCCTCTCGCAAAGAAAAGGTGATTGCTCCCTTTGCTGGCTTCACAGGCGAGTACTGACCATCAGTCTTGCCTTCAAGCCAAGAGAGGGGCAGAGTGGGACCAAACTCACCAAGCTGCCTCAGAGCCGCAGGGGACAGTCTCGTGAGGCGGGAGGGTGGGAGGTGGAGAGGGGTGGTACCCTGCAGACCTGAGGCAGGTGATATTTAACCCCCAGCACATTTTTCCTTTCCAGGCTTGGAGGTCAGCAGGCCCAAGCCACAGGAACTTCCTGCTCTGGCAGTACACACAGTCACTTGGGAGGTTTCTTTGGAGTCCCAGGAACAACCCCCCTGGTTACTTAGATATTAGGAGATGAAGACTTGTTCTTGAGCAAGGAGAGACTCCAGGGTCAAATCCAGTTTCCCAGTTGACACACTTCCTAAGAGTCATTCAAGTTTTTCTTTTCTTTATTATATATTTTTCCTAGTGACCAAATAAGTTCTAAAAATTGGGAAAAGGCCAAAAAATATAAATACAAGCATTTCTGTTTTCTTATATATTCATATATAATGAATATATATAACTATAAACAAATATATAATATATATAATTTTCTTTATAAATGTTTCTTACAACCCAGAAATGACTGTTAGCATTTCTGTGAGTGTAGGAAAAAGGAGAAGGAGAAAGGAAGGAAGGGAGGGAGGGAGGGAGGAAAAGAAGGAAGGGAGGGAGGGAGGAAGGAAGGAAGGAAGGAAGGAAAGAAGGGAGGGAAGAGGAAGGAAGGAAGGAAGAAGGGAGGGAGGGAGACAGGGAGAGAAAAAGAGAAGGCTTGACAAACTATATGAAAAAGCATCTTGGGACTTCCCTGGTGGCCCAGTGGTTAAGAATCCATGCTTCCACTGCAGGGGTCATGGGTCTGATCCCTGGTCTGGGAACTAAGATCACTCATGCCACGTACTCAAAAAGGAAAAAGCGTCTTAATTTTTGCCCTTTGCTGAGGGCAGAGTCCCTCCAAGTATGATTTGAGAATTACCAGCATCAGAATCACTTGGGATATTTTCTTGAAATGCAGACTCCTGGCCCTCCATCTCCTGAGCTGCAGTGTCTCGGATGGGGCCTGGGGTTCTGCATTTTAACAGGTTCTGTGAAGTTGCGAGCACTCCAGGAACAAGTGGCCCACAGAAGTCATCCTGGAGACGGCACGATGGAGGGGCTGCTTTAGGTGGAGGAGAACCTCTCCAGTGCTTACGCCAGGGCCTGGCCTGGACATCTGCATTTTTGAAGGAAGAGCCCCACCGTCCTGCAGAGCCCAGGGTCACTGTGCCTGCCTTGGCTTGCCTGGGTGCTCACTGATTTGGGGCTTCCTCTGTGGACACCTGAGAGGCAGGGAGTTTGGAGGTCCCTGGGCCTGGACAGAGGAGGGGACATTGAAAGGAGGCTGCGATCTGAGAGGAAAGAGCTTGAAGAGCACCAGGGAACAAGCCAGACAGGTGACCAAATGAGGCTCACAGACTGAGTTGAGATGAAAGTTTTCCTTTTTGCGTTGTGTGCACTGTGACATTTTCAAGGTTTTAGGAAAGCCTGTGACTTTAACAGTCTTGGTGCTTTGCGAGTGGGAAGGAAAGGGTAAAGTTGACAGCAAGTAAGGAAGTAGTAGCATGACCTGGAGCTATGGGCAGGAGACAGAAGGTGCAATTTGGAAGGAAAGGTGACCAGTCACAACCAAAGATGTAAGCACTGCTGGCGATCCATAGAACTTAACAGGAATGAACCAGAATTCCTGTTATCCTGGACTGAGGGTGAATTTTAAAGGAAATGTCTGGAGAATATAGTGACACCTGTGTGTCAACACACCCCCCCCCCAAAACACATGCACGCACGCACACACACACACACACCCCTTACTTCTCCCTCTCTCCAGGTGGGCCCTAGGAAAGAGGAGGTGAAAAGTAAAGTTGGCCAGCAAAGACTCATTCCTGCCCTAGGCTGGGGCCAGGCACTCATTGAGAATAGTTGGGCCATCAGAAGCCCTAGGGCCCCAGAAGCCCAGTCTGCACACTATCTGGGATTAGAGAACTTTAACCAGGTGGAAAAATTTTATCACACAGCCTGCTTTCCCTCTGGTGTCTTTTACAGCCATCTAATTGCCAGCAAGTTTCAGCTTGACTCACAGGAATTTGAACCCCAATCATGCAGCTCTGAATGTCACACTCAGGTCTGGATGAACAGAGACATATTCCAGGAAGTAGTATTTCCTAAAGAGTCTTGGGGAGAGGAGGGTATGCACCTTGGTTCCCACTCTATCCCTTTCCCAACTTGCCTCTCTCTCCTGACATTGCAAACTCGTCATATTTTCAACTCCAATTCTAGGGTTTTAAAAATTTTCTTGTTGCGGTTTATCTTTTTATGACCATACAGTTTATGCTATGCTAAATGGAAAGTTTAGGAAGGTATAATAAAAAAGTTGCCTGTTATCTATGCACTTTTTCTTTAATGAAGGTTACATTGCATATAATTTTGATTCCCCCTTTTCCCACATATATTTCTAGGCTTATTTCTGGGTAGCTAATGGCATGGTTGCTAGTGTGAATGATATTTCTTTGCACTTTATTAAGAAATGGCTAAAACTTTTGGAATCATGGTAAATAATTGCGGTGGTAACCTGAATCTTTGTCTTGTTTCTGATTTTAATGGGAATGCTTTTGGTGTTTAACTTTTAAGCATGATATTAATTCTTATTTATACCTGTTAGATGTTGGATGTTGAGACAGATGTTCTATATCATGAAAAGAAAGTATGTTTCTGAAATCAAACTTCATTTTTAAATAAATCAGAAATGGATATTGGAGTTTATTAAATTTTTTCAAAACTCGAGAGGACAGATATTGATGTGAATTTTATGAGAAGTTTTATATTAAACCTTCCTTACATTTCTGACATAACATCATTTGGCATTTTATATACTGCTTGGCTTATTTACTGAAGTTTTGTTTAAAATTTTTGCCTCTAAATAAGAAAACATTATCTATTTATTTTAACTTTTTGTCTGAATTGCTTTAAAACTGAATTATGACACAACCCATAGTTTCCTCTGTTCCTTGTCCTAGAACGATTTCTTTATCACGGGAATTATTTATTTCTCAAATGTCTTTTTTTTAAAAATGTTCTTTTATAATTATTTAGCCCAGCATTTTTTTGTGGAGGCAATCAACTTTTCTTTCATGGTTATTGCTTTGTTTAGGTTATCTATTTCTTGAGTCAAGTTTGGTAATTTACATTTTACTCAGGAATCATACCCTTCATAAGGATTTTCAAATGTACTAGCACTGAGCTGCATCCAGAATATAAAATTTTCTGTATCTGAAATTTTATCCACTACTCAGTACCATGTAGAGATTTAAAATGGCAGGACCTAAGGTTTAGAGGTCCTGGCTTTAAGTGTCCATTCTATTTCTTATTCCTATGATGAGCTTAGTTAGATAAGTTACTTTGACTTCTCTGATCCTGGCTCTTGAAATGTAGAAAATTAAAAATAGACCATTAGTATTCTGTCTTTCATAAGGATGCTGGGAGGTGAGCTGGAGAAGGTAAAGTGCTTAGCTAGTGCCTGGTACATGGGAAATAGTTGGTAAATGTGGGCTATTTTATGCATCTAATATTGGGTATTTGAGTTTTCACTTTTTTCTTTATTATAAGGCCTTTTTAATAAGCCTTATATGAAATGTTATCTATTTTATTGTTGCTTTTTAAAATCTAAGACTATTTACTTATCCTTTCTTTTTTCTAATTCAATTTCTTTCTGTTTTATCTTTGTATTTCCTTTCTCTGGGTTTCCTTCAAGCTACTTTGCTTTCTAACTTTTTGAATTTACTGCTTCATTCTGTTACTGTCATTCTTGCCTGTTTAATAATGAAAGCATTTGCTACTTTGAATTTGCTTCTAATTACAGCTTTGTCAGGTCCTATAGGGTTGCTGCATACTATGCTCATTCCTGCTGGTTTCTAAATATCTTACAGTTGCATTTGGTTTCATATTTGACAAAAGAATTACTTAGGAGAGAATTCGTATATTTTTGTAAGGTTGGGTTTTTCTGTTGATTCTAGTTGTGCTACTAATATTGGTTAGAGAGTGCTCTGAATAATTTGTGCTTTGGGGAATTTATTAAAATTTTTTTTGTTGAACATATATGATTAATTTCAAAATAATCTATAATAGAAGAGTTAATGTTTGCAGAAAAAGAAAGTCCAATATTTATCTATTAAATTGATCTTATTGATCATACCATTCAGACTTTTTATATCAGCACTGTCCAATAGAAATATACTGTGAGGAATACATGTGATTTAAATTTTCTAGTAGCTATGATAAAAAAGTTAAGAAAAATAGGATAAATTAATATTAATTAGCATATTTTATTTAGCTTACTACATCTAAAATATTTTAACATGTAGTCAGTATAAAATATATTGAGATATTTTACATTTTTTTTTCATACTAGGTCTTTAAAATCCAAGGTGTGTTTTACATTTACAGCATGTCTCAATTCAGATGCTAAACTGTCATCAGTAATTGCTCTATATTTAGATTCCATAAAATTTACAGTTGAAAAAGTAGATTCACACATTCAAGTTGAGCTAAACATTCTTTAAAAATCAGCAATACTGAATCAAGTATCATTTTAAAAATTATATGTAAATTAATTAAAATTAAATAAAATTTTAAAAATTAGTTTCCCAGTTACTGTAAGCACAAATTCCCAATACTTGTGGCTGCTACTTGCTGTACTGGCCAGTGCAGGACTATATCCTTTATTTTATTTATTTTTGACTGCTAGATCTATTAAACAGAGGTGTATTAAAATGTTCAACTACTTCTAAGAAATTTTTGTTAATTTTTTTAGATGTGCTAATGGTATGTATCTTTAAAAATTTTTTATTGAGATACAATTGATATATAACATTCTATTAGTTTCATGTACAACATAATGATTCATTATATGTATGTATGACAAAATGATCACCACAATGTCTAGTTAAAATCCATCATTGTGTATATTTTTTAAGCATTCTTATCTTTTAGAAATGCATGTGGAAATGTTTATGAATGAAATTATATGAACTTTGAGCTTGGTTTCGAAACAATGTGGGAAGGGAAGAAGTGGGTTGGGGTATAGGTGAAAAAATACTGGCTCTGAGCTGATAATTGTTTAAGCATAGTGAAAGGCATGTTGGAATTCATTATAATTTTCTGTTTACTTATTTTTGTGTGTGTGATACGTGGGCCTCTAACTGTTGTGGCCTCTCCCGTTGTGGAGCACAGGCTCTGGATGTGCAGGCTCAGTGGCCATGGCTCACGGGCCCAGCTGCTCCGAGGCATGAGGGATCTTCCCGGACCGGGGCACAAACCTGTGTCCCTTGTATCGGCAAGCGGACTCTCAACCACTGTGCCACCAGGGAAGCCCCTTCTGTTTACTTTTTTAAGTGATTGAAAATTTTCATTATAAAATAAATTTTTAAAAACAATTTGGATTAAATATTTCCCCTTTATGAATTTTTTCTATCAAAAGTTTCCTGTATTTTGCTTTATGTATTTCAGTGCTATATTATTTTCTGTTTAATTTTATGATCATAACTGAGAAATTAAATATAATGAGTAATATACAGAATGTAACTTTACTTTTTTCCTCCCACTGATCTTTAAAACTTGTTCAATGGAAAGTTCTTTCTTTGCTTCCTCCTAAAACCCCACAATTTTTCTAGTCCTTGTTAGGTTAATAAAAAAGTCTTAACATGAAAACAACCTAAATGTCCATTGAGAGATGAATGGAGAAACATGTGGTATATATATACAATGGAATATTACTCAGCCATATAAAAGAATGAAATAATGCCATTGGCAGCTACATGGATGGACCTGGAGATTACCATACTAAGTGAAGTAAGTCAGAAAGAGAAAGACAAATACCATATGATATCACTTATATGTGGAATCTAAAATATAGCACAAATGAACCTATCTACTTTATCTATGAAACAGAAACAGCCTCACAGACATAGAGAACAGACTTATGCTTGCCAAGTGGGAGGGAGGTCCACGGAGGGATTGACTGAGAGTTTGGGACTAGCGGATGCAAACTATTATATATAGAATGGATAAGCAACAAGGTCCTACAGTATAGCACAGGGAACTATATTCAATATCTTGTGATAAACCATAATGAAAAAGAATATGAAAAAGAATATATATAACTGAAATCACTTTGCTGTACACCAGACACAAACACAACATTGTAAATCAACAGTACTTCAACTTTTTTAAAAAAGTCTTAGCTTAGAGAATGAACTTATGGTTACCTGGGGGGGAAGGGCGGGGGGGAGGGATAGATTGGGAGTTTGGGATTGACATGTACACACTGCTATATTTAAAATAGATAACCAACAAGGACTATATTATATATAGTAATATAAAAAATTAATTAATTAAAAGAGGGAAAAAATAAATTAACCATTAAATGATAAAAAAAGAAAACAAAAACAAAACAGAAAGCAAAACTATATGTGAATAAACAAGTTTTGATATGTTTGAGCATCAAAAAAAAAAAGTATACTTCAAAATGTTGGCACCAGTTATCTAGGAAGGGGCAGGAATGAGTTATTTTCTTCGGTTTTTCCTTTAATGTCTCTGTGTTGTTTGCGTGGGGGCACTGACTCTATATTGCTTTTGTAGATAAATGGAAAATTCAGTAAGATATTTCTTATGAAAAGCACTCAAAAGAGGAAGGCCTCAAAGTGTTCCAAAAATTTTTGTTAGAAAAAACTATGGGTCTTTTCCTCCCCTTTTAAGTGAGCCGTGGTGACCTGTCAACCGTAAAACAAATGAGAACTTGTGAAGTTCTTGAGCTCACTTGCTTTGTCCTCAGGTACTGAACGTTCTTCCCTGTGATGTTGTTGAAATGATTAACCTGTATTAAGAAGGAGGGACTTTCAAACAAAGGTGAACTTCACTGCTGCCTAAACTATACCTAAAAATTTGCTTGAAGTGTTCTGAATATTGAGATTAGAAACGTCCAATCAAAAGATCCCCTATTAGTGCAATTTCATCATGTAACCGATCCACTAGTTAGCATTCCTCTCCGTCCCAGGAGGAACCCAAAGCAGTGCCTCGAATATTGTCCTTGGTCTCTAGGGGTGTATCATGGAGATGAAAAGTCTAAATACACATAAAAAACTAGAGAATGCAATGAGACAAAAAATAATCTTTCTGCGCAGTGCCCACTTTCAGTGCTGTAGACATTCAAAGAATGAACAAATGAATAAAGGTTGCCATATTTGGATAAACGCTACAATGAAAATGTTTGCATAACTAGAAATAAAATACAAAATAAAATTAGAATAAATAAACAAATAAGTCTTAGGATCACTTAAGTCACAAAACTAACATGGTGGATTAAAGATGGCTGCAAATTCTTTGCAATTCTTCCTATGGAATGGTGGAGTCTATTCCTCTCCCCTTGAATTGGGACTGGCATTGCTTTGAGCAACAGAATGTGGCAGAAGTGATGCTATATAACTTCTGAAGCAAGGCCCTATGTAAGAGATCCAGAGCTGCTTCTTCCCCAGTCTTGACACATTCCCCTTTTGAACCAGTCATCATGTTTTGCAAAGCCCAAGCCACATGGAGAGGTCACATGAAAGAGAACTATGGCACTCTGGTTGACAGTCCCAGCTAGACTGGTAGCCAGCAGCTATGTGAGTGAACCATCTTGGACATCATTCAACTGTCTGTCAGAGGGGACTGCAGTTATTTCTCAGACGCAGCCTTTTTCTCTGCTGCCACCAGCTACTTTTTCTGACATAAGACGCGTCCCCAACTGCGGGACACTCCTTGCTCGCTCTCTGAGGGTTCCATCGAAGCCACCTCACAGACCTGAGTGAGAGAGGAAGCAAGCCAGTCTGGACCAGCGTTCAGACAGAAGCATGTGAGAGGGGTGGAGAGCAGGAGTTAATGGTCACAGCCAACACTCCTCAGCTTCCACCTGGGCCACCAACTACTAGACCTGCTTCTACTGTAACTTCCTGCTCTATCTAAAAAAAAGTCCCCTGATAATATTTTCCCTCTACCACACCTAGATTCTTAATACCTTCCTTCCTCAAGGAAGTTATCTTGAGGAGCAAAAATGAGAGTCATAAGAACGAAGAAGGAATAAGATTCCTTTACTGTTTTCAGACAGAATGAGGAGAGCCGGGGTAGGAGCAAGGCAAGGAATGTACACATTCCCTGAGCAAAACTTCCCTCTTGGTTAACTGGGACTAAAACTCCAGGGGGAAGAAACACGCCTTCCTTTTCACCTCAGCCCTGGGTGTTTGGGGAGCGACTTGCTGCCTTGATTCATGATGTGTCCCACAGATACTTCACCTGAGGACCAGGGCACCTGTGAGGACTAGGGAGCTGGCCTTGGGGGTTTGATAACGCCCCATGGGGGACACCTGTGGCATTTATATCTGCCTGTAGCTGGGTTAATAAATTGGTTTAATTCCAGAGTGGAATGTTAGCAAGATTTTTCCCCCTTTGCAGAGCTAAAAGTCACGTCTTACTTAGTCTCAGCTTCCTCAGTAATAAAATGGATATTTTCATCTCCATAATTCTATCTTCTGTCTTATTTTTCAATTGATTTCAAATTCTGTAAGGGACAAAAGGGACATTATTTACTGACTCCTAAGACTCCAGTGAAGAATGTAAAACTAAAACCTCAGCACGAACGGGCAGATCTCAGAACCCCTTTGGATCCTATGTAATGAACTTGGACCAAATAAGGAAGCATAATTTTATTTTATTTATTTTTTTTGGCTGTGCCAAGTGGCCTGCAGGTCACGGAATCTTAGTTCCGTGACCAGGGATCGAACCTGGGCCCCAGCACTGAGTCCTAACCACTGGGCCACCAGGGAGTTTCCTGGGGAAGCATAATTTTATATCATGGCAGCATAATTTATCCTCTATTCAGAGCCAGTAAGTTAGCCTGTACCTGAGGAGGATGATTTATTCTAATATGACACAGCGATAACACTGAGCGAATGAGTAAATAATGCACAACTGGTGGAACTGTAGGTCTGCCCTACCACTCCAGGCCGGACATAGGAGACATTCTCTGAAGGGATTAAACCAAAACAGACATAGTAAGAAGGGGTGCTTGAAAATGAAGTTCAGGAAAAGCACTGGACGTAAGGAGAGTGGCAAAGCCCAAGGTGACAGCTGTTTGAAAGGCAGACACAATCACTATTCCAGACGGAGTCAAGAGGATAAGAGTTTTTAAAAAAGAAAAGAAAAGAAACCAAAATGTAATCAGAAACTTTGGAACAATAAAGAAAAAATATTTACAGGTAAGACAGCACTGATGTGTTATTGAATTATTTTAAATTCAAGAAAGAAAGTAATGTTAGTTCACTATTTAGTTCTATAATTTATCATAATCATATAATCACAATAATATAAATATTGATTATTGGTTTGGAAAATGAGCAGCAGTGAAGGGAGGGTGTGAAAGCTAAATCTCATATACCAAAAAACAGGAATAGATGCATTAAGAAAAAGCCATTATAGTCATATGATGGTTATGGAGCAATATTCCAGAAGAAAGCACTATAAGAATTGGAAAGGGTAGCCTCTGGGGAACCAAACAGGAATATGTGGAGGGATGGGGCAAATGACAATGTCGACAGTTATAAACTCTCTCCAACTACTGGATTTTTAACAAAAATAATGTAAAAATCCTTGTAAAACAATGCCCACTACCATGTCCTTGATTGGTACTAGAAAGTGAGTCAGTCAGAGGACAATACAACAATTTCCTAAAGGCTAAGTGTTCTTTGCATCCTGTCTCCCCCTTCCCCCCACCTGCTTGTAGCCCTGTCCCTCAACTGACCCAGGTCCATTTGGAGACTCATCACATGACACTAGTCTAGCTTATCCTAATAATGAACCCAAGGCCAGTTTTGGCCTCTGTGGCTTGGGTTTGATAGTAACTTTCTTAACTTGGTATGACACTTAGGAAATACTCAAGAAAAATGCAAACAAGTGTGGGAAGTGTGTCTTGTACTACTGCCATGCGTGTTAGTCCAGTACACTTTTGAGGCATAACTATATGCCAAGCACTTGGAGTAAACCAACCCCAGGGCTAAACGTTTATATACATTGCCTCATTTTAATCACCATAGGAAACCAAGGGTTTCTGTCCCATATTCCAGAAGAAGAAACTGACGTTGAGAAAGGCTAGGAGGTTTACTAGTAAATGACACAACCAGAGATGGAACACTACTCTTCAGAGGATCCCCACCTCCAATTCACCATCACTCGGTGGTGCTGACCCAGCCCTCTGCACATGCTGCAGCTGCCCTAGAGAGTTCCTACCAATTTAGAGTCTTCTCGCTCACATTCCCTAATTTAAGTCAACTTTTCCTTAACACTTTGATTGGCATGTGGTGGTGGGCAGGGCCAGCTTCTTGAGCATGCAGTCACACAGCAGGGGCTCATTCCTGGCTGAAATGCTCTGCTGTTGGGGTCCTGAAATTCTTGACAATTTTATCTTTTAAGTTAGTTTTGCAAGTTAAGTCCAAGAGGGCAATGGAACATGCGTGTGAGCAGAGGCAAATGGGCATGGTGTGTGCCCACAGTTCTTTGCCACCCCACTCATTTGCATAGAGCATTTGCAAAGCCTCATGAGTACAGAACTCCAGTAGACCCACAACAAGTGGGAGTACAGTAAGACTCAAACTACAGGTGTGTTACATCTACAACTGATCAAGCAGGGGCCCCCAAGAGATCATGCTTTCCATTCAAACCAGAATTTTGTCCAAATAAAACAAAAGAAATAACTAAGAAGCCCTATCACATCCTTCCTCACTCGTGTTACTTTCCTGCATTAGCAATCCACTCAAGGTTGAAAATGCTGATGCAGAAGGAAAGGACATCCAGGAGTTCTTCTCCCTTGCATTGCTTCCTTACTCATCACTAAGGTAAGGAATGTCGGTAGAATATGCACAAACAAGAAAAGAAATTTTAAAAATTGAGTGAGCTTTGTGCAGTGTCCCTGCTGGTGGGAGCAAAATATGTGAATGGGCCACAACATATGAGTTGTGTACTTCCAGCAATACAGCATTTGAGTTAAAAAGTTCTTGCTTGTATTTAAATCTGGTACCACACAATATAAAGAGGAACATAAAAATTCATGCTACGATCAGAAATAAATGAAAAAGAAATGAAGGAAACAATAGCAAAGATCAATAAAACTAAAAGCTGGTTCTTTGAGAAGATAAACAAAATTGATAAACCATTAGCCTGACTCATCAAGAAAAAAAGGGAGAAGACTCAAATCAATAGAATTAGAAATGAAAAAGAGAAGTAACAACTGACACTACAGAATTACAAAGAATCATGAGGGATTACTACAAGCAACTCTATGCCAATAAAATGGACAATCTGGAAGAAATGGACAAATTCTTAGAAAAGCACAATCTTCTGAGACTGAACCAGGAAGAAACAGAAAATATGAACAGACCAATCACAAGCACTGAAATTGAAACTGTGATTAAAAATCTTCCAACAAACAAGAGCCCAGGACCAGATGGCTTCACAGGCAAATTCTATCAAACATTTAGAGAAGAGCTAACACCTATTCTTCACAAACTCTTCCAAAATATAGCAGAGGGAGGAACACTCCCAAATTCGTCCTATGAGGCCACCATCACCCTGATACCAAAACCAGACAAAGATGTCACAAAAAAAGAAATGTACAGACCAATATCACTGATGAACATAGATGCAAAAATTCTCATCAAAATACTAGCAAACAGAATCCAAGAGCACATTAGAAAGATCATACACCATGATCAAGTAGGGTTTATCCAAGGAATGCAAGGATTCTTCAATATACACAAATCAATCAATGTGACACACCATATTAACAAATGAAGGATAAAAACCATGATAATCCCCATAGATGCAGAAAAAGCTTTCTACAAAATTCAACACTCATTTATGAAAAAAACTCTCCAGAAAGTAGGCATAGAGGGAACTTTCCTCAACATAATAAAGGCCATATATGACAAACCCACAGCCAACATCATTCTCAAGGGTGAAAAACTGAAATCATTTTCTCTAAAATCAGGAACAAGACAAGGATCCCCACTCTCACCACTATTATTCAACACAGCTTCAGAAGTTTTAGCCACTGCAGTTAGAGAAGAAAAAGAAATAAGAGGAATCCAAATCGGAAAACAAGAAGTAAAGCTGTCACTGTTTGCAAATGACATGATACTACATAGAGAGAATCCTAAAGATGCTACCAGAAAACTACTAGAGCTAATCAATGAATCTGGTAAAGTAGCAGGATACATAATTAATGCACAGAAATCTCTTGTATTCCTAAACACTGATGATGAAAAATCTGAAAGTAAAATTAAGGAAACACTCCCATTTACCATTGCAACAAAAAGAATAAAATACCTAGGAATAAACCTACCTAAGGAGACAAAAGACCTGTATGCAGAAAACTATAAGACACTGATGAAAGAAATGAAAGATGATACAAACAGATGGAGAGATATATCATGTTCTTGGATTGGAAGAATCAACATTGTGAAAATGACTATAGTACACAAAGCAATCTACAGATTCAATGCAATCCTTATCAAACTACCGATGGCATTTTTCACAGAGCTAGAACAAAAAATTTCACAAGTGGTATGGAAACACAAAAGACCCCGAATAGCCAAAGCAATCTTGAGAAAGAAAAACGGAGCTGGAGGAATCAGGTTCCCTGACTTCATACCATACTACAAAGCTACAGTAATCAAGACAGTATGGTACTGGCACAAAAACAGAAATAGAAATATAGATAAATGGAACAGGATAGAAAGCCCAGAGATAAACCCACACACATATGGTCACCTTATCTTCGATAAAGGAGGCAAGAATATACAATGGAGAAAAGACAGCCTCTTCAATAAGTGGTGCTGGGAAAACTGGACAGCTACATGTAAAAGAATGAAATTAGAACACTCCCTAACACCATACACAAAAATAAACTCAAAGTGGATTAAAGACCTAAATGTAAGGCCAGACACTATACAACTCTTAGAGGATAACATAGGCAGAACACTCTATGACATAAATCACAGTAAGACCCTTTTTGACCCACCACCTAGAGAAATGGAAATAAAAATAAACAAATGGGACCTAATGAAACTTCAAAGCTTTTGCACAGCAAAGGATACCATAAACATGATGAAAACACAACCCTCAGAATGGAAGAAAATATTTGCATGAAGCAACTGACAAAGGATTAATCTCCAAAATATAAAAGAATCTCATGCAGCTCAATACCAAAAACACAAACAACCCAATCCAAAAATGAGCGGAAGATCTAAATAGACATTTCTCCAAAGAAGATATACTGATTGCCAACAAACACATGAAAGAATGCTCAACATCATCATTAGAGAAATGCAAATCAAAACTACAATGAGGGGCTTCCCTGGTGGCGCAGTGATTAAGACTCCGCCTGCCGATGCAGGGGACACAGGTTCGTGCCCCGGTCCCGGAAGATCCCACATGCCGCGGAGCAGCTGGGTCCGTGAGCCATGGCCGCTGAGCCTGCGCATCCGGAGCCTGTGCTCTGCAACAGGAGAGGCCACAACAGTGAGAGGCCTGCATACCGCAAAAAAACCAAAACAAAACAAAACCAAAACAAACAAACAAACAAAACTACAATGAGGTATTACTTCACACCAGTCAGAATGGCCATCATCAAAAAATCTACAAACAATAAATGCTGGAGGGGGTGTGGAGAAAAGAGAACCCTCTTGTGCTGTTGGTGGGAATGTAAATTGATACAGCCACTATGGAGAACAGTATGGAGGTTCCGTAAAAAACGAAAAATAGAACTATCATATGACCCAGCAATACCACTACTGAGCATATACCTTGAGAAAACCATAATTCAGAAAGAGTCATGTACCACAATGTTCATTGCAGCTCTATTTACCATAGCCAGGACATGGAAGCAACCTAAGTGTCCATCGACAGATGAATGGATAAAGAAGATGTGGCACATATATATATACAATGGAATATTACTCAGCTATGAAAAGGAACGAAATTGAGTTATTTGTAGTGAGGCGTATGGACTTAGAGTCTGTCATACAGAATGAAATAAGTCAGAAAGAGAAAAACAAATACCGTATGCTAATACATATATATGGAATCTAAAAAAAAAAAAGAAAAAATGGTTCTGATCAACCTAGACACAGATGTAGAGAATGGACTTGAGGACATGGCGGGGGAAGGGAAAGCTGGGACGACGTGAGGGAGTGGCATGGACATATCTACACTACCAAATATAAAATAGATAGCTAGTGGGAAGCAGCCGCATAGCACAGGGAGGTCAGCTGGGTGCTTTGTGACCACCTAGAGGGTTGGAGTAGGGAGGGAGGGAGGGAGATGCAAGAGGGAGGGGATATGGGGATATATGTATACATATAACTGATTCACTTTGTTATACAGCAGAAACTAACACAACATTCTAAAGCAATTATACTCCAATAAAGATCTTAAAGAAAAAAAATTCATGCTAATAATTTCTAAATTTCAACTTAGAATAGCATTAAATAGCAATTTTTAAAAAAGACAAATCAAGAGAGAAACCGTGGAAGAAAGGAAAGCTTGATATTTTTAGTACTTATGATGGCACTTTTCCCACTTTTTGAACGAGGGGCTCCACAAATTATATAGCTGCTGCTGTTGGTCAGTAGTGATATTAAATGAGAAAGACCTTAAATTTTTAGGAAATAGATCCAGGAGGCTCTCATTTCCCTGTAATTGAAAGCAACCTGCTCACTTTGGGTTTGATTATCATTTTTTATTTTTCATTTCCCACAGCCAGTAAAAAAAAAAAAAAAAAAATCAGCACAGGTACAAGGATCCAATTTTTAAAAATCATCAGAGTACAAAGAAGGCCACAGCCCTGCCCAGGTTTAACTTACATATTTACAGGCTGTGTGACACGGGTGTGGCTGCAGAAGCAGTTTAAAAGGCAGGATTACAAAATATACAAAGTTGGTCTTTCTTAGTAGAAGCCAGCCTTGTTTCCAAATGAGAGCGCTTCATGACACAAATCACAGAACTATTTACTATATAACTTATGAAAAATGCTGCACATTGCATGAGTATAGAGTATCAATGGCTCTGTTTGGGAATCCGTATCTACACAGGGACGGTCAGGGGAAGGCTCGGTTTGGTACTTCAACCTATGAGAGTGATGGAGAAGCTAGGATCTGGGAGCATGTCTGCACTGACCCCTTTTCCCAGACTTGGTTGAAGCTCACTCAGTCTCTGGGGAGACCTGGGGTTGTTGACGATGAGAAGCAAGGGAAAGAGGAGGTGTACATACCACAGGGGGCTCTTGAAGGCACAGAGAGGGCATCTGGGACCAGAAGGAGCACACTTCTTGGTCCCACAGACACACAAGGACCCCACTGCCACTTGATGACGTGCCCTGGTTTCTGCCCTCAGTTTTGAGGTTTGCAGGCATGGAGAGCGGGCAGAAAATTAAAGTTCTTCTATCTATGGGAGTATGAGAGAATGCTGGGAAAGAGGTCCTGGCTTAGATGGGTGGACAGGTGGGTGGATGTATGGACAGAAGTTGACCACCGAAAGCTGACCCAGACAGTCATCTTGCACAGGACAGAGAGGCACAGAGCTGTTCCATGCTCAGGTGCTTCCTATGATTCAAGGGGGCACAGTGGAGGGGACTCAGAACCTGCATATCTTATTCCGAAAGACTCAGCAGGGATGATTTTTATCAGCACTAAGCTTTAGCCAGAATGTCTGCCAATTTGGTTTCTAAATTAGCCAGGTTAAGAAGCACCCAAGGCCTTTGTGGCAGATGAAACATCTCCCCCAAATGTTCCCCATTTCCCAGCTCTCATCCTCCATCTGCCAGCTCAGGGATAGGACCACTCTCTTCTTATGACTGGAGCGCCGGGTGAGCCAAAGCTCTCTGAGACCCTCTCTGTAGCTCAGATGTGGCTCCCATCCTGGAGACTTGAGGGCACAGCAGGTAAACTACTGGGACTAACCCTCCCTGCTCGGGTAAGAAAACCCTGACAGGGGACGTGGGGAGCACTGAGAAGGGGGAAAGGCCCACATCTATGGTCTTCACCCAAGTCCCCAACAATTACACCGTTTCCCCTGAATCGGGCTGCTCTGGGACACATGGGGGCAACTGCTCTTGGTTGAAGCTGGTCTTTGGTAAAACAGAGAAGTCTGAGCTGGATCATAATAAAGGAAAGTGTACGTGTATATGCACCTTTGACAAAGAAGCTGCCATAAATTCCTCCCTTGGGGCTTTTCCTTTGCAAGGGGATGGTCTGGAAAAAAGTCCTACTGACCAACCCAGCTGTGTGTGGCAGCGGGTGTGATCACCTCTCTGGCCAGGTTTCACTATCTAATTCTCTTTCAGTGTTGTTCTGTGCCTTTCCAGGCCTGGAAGACCCAGGGAGCATGGGGCTGAGATGAAACTACTGTGCGGGGCTGATACGCTGGGCCAGGGAATGAGAGTCGGGACGGATGTCATTTCTCAACGGGGAACAAATCCTCCCGAGGTGGAGGAAGAGGTGGAGGTGGGGTCCTCCTCCGGCCTCCAGGCAGCTCCTACCTACAAGGCTGTGATGCTGGAAATGGTTTTGGTGCCCGAGGCATCCACCTCGGACTTGGGGACCCCGTCCTGGGCCTCTTTGTCCATGGCCATGTTAGCAAAAGCCTCGGGGGACTTAATGGGGACGTCCTGCACCTCCTGCAGGTCTTCACAGCACTTGCTGCAACGGCAGCAGTGGGGGCAGCAGCAGCACTTCCTGCAATGGCAGCACTGGGGGCAGCCACACAGCAGACAGCAGACACGGCAGCAGAGGCTCTGGCAGGAGCTGGTGAACCTGTTGATGAGCTTGTCCCAGGGCTTCAGCGAGTGCATCCACAGCGGCAGGAACTTCCAGTTACGGAGCTTGTGGGGCAGGACGCGCGGGAAGCGGGACTGCAGGAGCCCAACCGCCACCACCAGAAAGACCACAAAGATGATGGGCACTCCCACACCCACCAGCACTGGCCAGCCGAGCAGCGAGAGGCCAAACACTGCCAGAGGGATCAGGAAGAAGAAGGTGACCAGGTAGAAGATGGCAAACCAGCAGTACTTAGCTGAGATGCTGCCCAGCCACTTGGCCAGGCGGATGGGCAGGCGGGTGAACGGGATTGGGTACCACAGCAAGATGCCTGAGATGTTGAAGAAAAAGTGGCACAGGGCAATCTGAAACGCAAGAGGTTGGACAGGTGAACGGGTCTGCTGCACAGTGGGGTCGGGGAGAAGAGAAGAGTCTAGCAGCGGAGGCCTGAGTCTTCCTCGTCTTCATAGCCCAGCCCAGAGTGGGACCCATATTACCTGAGGTCCTACTATGTGTCTGGGGCGGGGGGTAAGGGAGGGAGGGCAAGGGAGGTGACAGGCTGAATCACAGCTCAGTTTTCAGGGCCTGAAGTCCTTTAGGCCAAATCTAACAATGAACTTCATGAATGTGCCCGCTGCCACCCAGTGCCTTGACACTGCTGCTTCCAGCTGAGCAGTTAAGAGCTAGTGGGGCAGAAGGAAAGGTGTGCAAGATAGCTGGCTTTCTTGGCTCAGTGGCCCTATTTCAGGGAGGGGAGAGACAAGGAAAGATGGCTACAGTTAATAAAGATAATAGCAGCAGCAGCTGATGTTTATAGAGCGCTTACTATGGGGGAGGTGACAATTCCAAGCACTTTTATGGATTACTTCAATCCTCAAAAAATACCTGGAGTTGGCAGCATTATCTCCATTTCATGTAGGAGGAAACTGAGGAACCAAGAGGTCAAGCTATTTTCCTAGAGTCACACAGGCGGGAGATGAGATTCAAACCCAGGTAGCCTGTCTCCAGAGGCCATGCACTTGGCACTTTGCTCTTTGCTAGGTGTGCCCACCAGGTACCAAGCATGATGCTAAGGGCTTTGGACCAGCCCTGTCGGATACATTAGCCACGATCCATTGAGATGTGGCATAAGCATAAAATACACACTGGATTTCAAAGACTTCGTCCAAAAAGGAATGTAAAATATCACCATATTTTTAGATCAATTACATGTTGAAATGATAATGGGTTCAATCAAACACATTATTAAAATTAATCTCCCCTGTTCCTTTTTTACCTTTCGAAACTGTGGCTACTAAAAAATTTCAGATTTCGTGGGTGGTTCACATATTCTATACTCACTCTATATTTCTATCAACAGCATGGCTTTAGACAGTGCCTCATCAGATCCTTATAATAATCCTAATGAGATAGGGATTATGGTTCGCATTTTTCAGACATTGATGCTCAAAGGTTAGGTCACCTAAGGGCACTTCATGTGTAAATGATGGCACAGTGATTCAAACACCAAAGGTCATCTTGCCCAAGGGCACCTAGTTGATCCAGGCAAGGCAGGTCCCCCTGATTCTTCTCAATGCCAGGCTCAAGACACAGGTGATCTCCCAGCGCCCAGTCAGAGTCCACCAAGAGGAGGGCAAGGAGACGGGAAGTGCTATCTATGCTTCCTGAATACCCATTCCACCTCTAGTAAAATGGCCACCCCACCTTTGTCTAAACAACCACTGGTGATGGGAGTCTGACTACCACTCTCAAGAGTAGATGGCTTTGTTCTCAAATCTGTCTCTCTGTGGCTTCTCCACGTCACAGTTTTGGACATAACAGAGAAAGGCCTGGCTTGGTTTCTTGGTTAAACACCATCTGCTTACAAGACCATGGATAGGGTTGGATCCCACCCACAGAGCCCCTGCCCCATGCAGCATTTCCTGACCTGGAGCGAGCTCTTCAAAGTACTGCCTGGGCTAGCTAAGGCGGCCAAAATGGCGGTGGTGGTGGTACCGATGTTGGCGCCCAGCGTGAGTGGATACGCCCTCTCAATGGATATCACACCGATACCTGGCGGGGGGGGTGAAAATACAAAGCCCACAGCATTAGCCCCAGAGGATGACAGAAGATGGTAATGTCGGCCAGATGGAGACCCAGGGAGAAACTCACCGATCAGAGGGGTCATAGCAGACGTGAACACAGAGCTGCTCTGAACGATGAAGGTCATTCCCGCCCCCACAAGGATGGCCAGGTAGCCAGTCACCCAGGCAAAGGGGAAAGGGAAATCTGGAATGCAGAGGATAAGAGATGCGTCACAATCCTTCTGGCGAAGGCATGGGTTGGAGGCCCAGCTGGCATCTCCACAAGACCCAGGGGGCACGGCTTGGCCAGAGGTTGAGGTTGTGTAAAATCCTCCCCACCCCATACCAAGTTGTGTAAAATCCTCCCCACCCCATACCAAGTCTGAAAGTGCAGATTGGATTTTCAGCATCCTTTCACCTTGCATATTCAGATGGTAGAACCAAGGATGTGGGTACGTGTTATGAAGACAAAAATACATTTCACTGGAGTTCTAAATGCTGAACCCATCTGTTATGGACAGAATGTTTGTGTCATTCCCCCCTCCCGCAATTCATATGTTGAAACCCTGACCCCCTAATGTGATTGTATTAGGAAGTGAGGCCTTTGGGAGGTGATTAGGTCATGAGGTTGGAGTCCTCATGAGTGGATTAGTACCCTTATAGAAGGCTGAGCTTGCTTCCTCTCCACTCTCTCTTCCATGTGAGGACACAGTGAGAAGGCGGCCATCTGTAAACCAGGAAGTGGGTCCTCACCAGAACCCAACTGTGCTGGCACCCTGACCATGGACCTCCCAGTCTCCAGAACTGTGAAAAACTAAATTTCTGTTGTTTAAGCCACCCAGCCTACAAGAATTTGCTGCAGCAGCTGAATAACGACAAAGCACTTGGAGCATTCAGACCTCTATCTTTCCTCCTGTCCTGGTCTCCCAACGCTGCATACCCTCCACCTTTGTTTCCACCTAAAAGAGCAGTGAGGATGTGAAGCAGCTTGGAAGCCCTATAGACCCCACCCTCGGCACCACCAGCACAGGATCAGGCCCCGCACAGCCGGCAAGCATCCAGGGCACGGCAAGCATCCAGGGCACGGGTACTCAGCTCACCCTCATGACAACCCTGAGAGGTAGATATCCTCGGCCCCATTTCACAGGGAGAGTTTACAGGGTATATTTTCATTGGCCAGGATGCCATTCTCAGCAATGGAGTCTGACTGCCTGCCTCAAAATGCTGACGTATTTATCCAGCACCACATTTTCTTCCCAAGAGTCGAAGCGAAGTAGGGACCATGGTGGACTTCTGTTAACCTTTTCCTAAGGTATCCTGACAGACCCAGTAAAGTCCTGGGCAAACAGGGAAACTGCCAGGAAGGAAGGCCTATCTCACAGCTCTCTGGATTTGAGCTGGCTCTCTCTCGGGACCTTGCAAACATCTGATGGAAGCTTGTGCCTTCTTCCCAGGCTCCACCCAAGACACTAAGGAAGATTCAAGAGTGAGTGGCATCTTAACTTCCGCAACTTAGCAGAGCCCGGAGAGAAACTCCATGCAGAGGCCACTGCTAGAGGAGAATCAAAAGGAGCGCCCCTGGAGGGACCACAGTGACACGCTATCCCCTAGAAGGTCCAGAATGGGGGGCAGTGTGCTTACCAGTGTTGATGGTCTTCTTGATGACAACAGCTACCTGCCCCCTGAGCACAGAGCCCAAGAGCTTGACGATTAGGACCAGGCAGCTACAGAGGACCAGCAGGGAGAATACCAGCAGAATGGTGCCCACGACAACATCCGGGAGGTTGAAATTCACGAAGATGTGCTGGCCTGGAGAGACCACAGAATGCCCTCATTAGGAGGGCATGGAACCCTTGACAGCCACAGATTGCTGCTTATTCCCCAGCATCCTTCCGTCTCAGAGTAACAGAATCCTGGTTGTCAGCTTGACACACAGCAAGGCAGCCCAGAATAAAGACCACACTTTCCAGCCTCCCTTGCAGCTAAGTGTAGCCCTGAGGCTATGTTCTGGCCGACGGGATCTCATGAGGGTGAAGATGTAGTGAAATCCAGCGGCAGACCCAGGTTTCCAGCCCCATTCTTCTGCCTCTAAATCCCATGTTGTGTTTTACTCACGATAATGAGGATGCCTACAACAAAGTATTTGAGGAGCAAGGTGGGGTAGGATGGGCAAGTCAGAGTGGGAGCTATTGTTAATTATCAAACTCTTTGTGTTTTTTAAAAATCCCTGTGTGTCCCCATGATGATTCCAGAAAAACATGCTTATATCAATGGATGTATAGAACCTAGAACACGAGAGGGGATACGTTCACTTGATTCTGTGAGGTAAAGCACACCTGGAGTATTAAGGTATATGGCTCAGAATTAATGTGGGGTGCACGGAGAGGAGGAGAAGCAGAGATATGCAAATGGGTATATAAGGAATAAATAATTAAAAGAACTAACGTCAGGGCCATAAAAGAGTCCAGAGGCAACAGTATAGCTTCTTAAAGAACTGGAGCACCATGCAAGTGCACTGCTTTGTTCAGTGCTATAGCTCTGCTATATGGGGCCTGCTGTACCGCAGGGACTCATGACTTGAGGGTGAATGTGTTGTGTGTGTGCCCCACATCTCCTTCAAATCAGGCTGTCATCTCCCTAGAGGTGCTGCCAAAGGGATACTGAAGCACATAGAAGGGCCATTCTGGTATCTGTTGAGGAGTTCTGAATCCGTCTGGAACTGCCAGAGGAACTGAATACCAAGTCCTAGTTCTGCCCCTTACGGGGGGACCTTGGGCCTGTCCCCTGTCCCTAAGCCTTAGTTTCCTCTGCTGTGAAAGCTCACAGCTCATTGGCCAGTGTAGGACTGGTGTTCAGTGAATCTCACTGCCCTTCTTTCCTTCACTTACTGGGGCTCCACACAGATAGGAAACACCTATCATCACCCCAGACAGCCTGTCCTGGCAGCTGACGCTCTGTGAGTTTCACTCACACTTGGCAAGGTTCTCCTGGTGGGTCACGTTCTTGATGGTCCAGGTGTGCAAACCATCCGTCCAACAGAGGGAAGGAGAGGTGCAGTTGTCAGGCGAGGGGACGGTGACATTCCTCTCAGTCTGGGTGGCAAACATGAGAAATGCTATGTATAGTCCATAACACTCATTTCTGGTGGGGAATGGCAGGAAATGCGAGGCGTCAGGGGAGACCCATAACAATTCGTGCAGCGTAAGTATGATGAATTGCTTCCATGGGTCCCTCCATAAATGCAAGCAAGGAGGCAGCCAGAGGTAAGCCAGGAGACATGAAAATAACAAGCCAGGAATAATGGGTCCATGATGTGGGCTGGTTCTGTCTGTCCTACTGGATAATGTCTGTCCATCCCATCTAGCATTCAAGGACTTAAGGATTCCCACTGGCTAGTTTTGATTTTTCAGAAATCCCTGATTTTTCTTTCCCCTTACCTTTTATATGCCCAATCTAAATGCAAGATCTTGCTTTATCAAGTATAGACACAAGCGTTCACCCACCCAGCAATATTCTCAGAAACTTACCATGCTGGTAAAAGTTTTACACCAAATCTTGACCATACTCTTGTTTTTGGCTGTTTCATCATTCATTGCAATTTGGTTGATAACTTTTTTATCCAGCTGAGGAAGGCAATGGACAGAAGAGAGTCAGCACATTCTCAGAACTGATGTGGGACAGATGTTAAGCTGTTAAAAGGGGCTGAGGTTGTGAACCGGACTGTGCACTGAAGGCGTGAGCTGGGACTCACTCTATCTGCACTCTCAGGGCAGAGCACAGCACCCAGATGTCAGTGGGTGCTCAATAAATGAATGATTGTATGAACAATGAACCCGTATCTAAGAAGCATGCAGTAGATATTCATCAGATGACTGAATGACAGAAGAAAAACAGAAGGTAAGAGTGAAAGGGCAAGGTCCAAACTGGCCCCTTCTCCCCAAGGCAACATCAACAAAGACTTCTTTCATTTATTTTAATAATATGGACAGACCCTAGTGAGCAGAGGGGTGAAATGGAAGGAAAGGCAGTAAACTCTTCCTCTTTGGCTGGGAGCAGGGTGCTACTTGAATCAGTGAGCCCACGGGTGCTGAGGCCAGTAGTGGGAACAAAGCGCCCAGGTGTCCAGTAGAGAGTCCTTGTGTCTAGAGAAGCGCTCACCCCCGCCACCTGCCCCCATCCTAATAAAGATGATACACTTGTTGAAATCAAGGAGATAATAAAGGCCAATTACTCCATCTCATCGGGTGTCCCTGAAGTTCTGCCTCCCTTGGCTTTTTTCAGAGGCAGCCAAAGGGCAGCTTTTACAGACCCTCATCCATCTCTTCCATCCCAGCCCGGTGAGGGGAGAGCAGGGGAGGGTGTTGGGGCCTTTCCCTCTCTGCAGGAAGGCGAGTTACCTGGATAATGAGCTTCGTGAAGGGATCTGTGATAACTTTCAGAAGCTCTGGGGCATCCTCTCCATTCTTGAAGTTGAAGGATTCCACTACCAGGTTGGTCAGGCGCTCCAGGTAATGGGTGGCAGCCTCCAGAGGCAGAAGCACCAACACAGAGAGCCAGTTGAAGAAGTCATGGACGGTGGCCCCTGCAAAGGCCCTGCAGGAGGCGAACCCCATCCCGAGCCAGATTAGTCAACAAGCGACTGGGCACCATCTAGGTAGGTCATCACTTGTATCACCGGCCAGGTGCCACCTATCTGAGTGCATAGAGGTGTACAGTCTCACTTTTGTTCTCACAGCAATCCCCAAAGTGAGTGGTATGAAGATCCCCATTCAACAGATGAGGAAACTGAAGGCCAGGGAGCACGCAGGAATTGAAGACCACTGCAGAAGCACTGGGTCCAGGACCCTTGTCTCCCACTGTCCGGCAGAACCTTTCCCACCAGATCAGACAGTACACAGTTTGCTCTGCTTGGGGAAAAGGGAACTAGATGTGTTCTGGCTGCAATTATTAGTTCATGGAGCACTGTTTGAGAAAACTTCATCAAGACCAGTTTCAAATCATGCATATGGAAGACAATCTTCATTTTGGAAAGGCAGGGGCCAGTATGAAGGTTACCATCAGAGCCTTCTACACAACTGAATTCTTAACTGTAAGATCTTGAGACTTTGATCAAATATTTGAACAGTCTCTACAGAAAACAAAGCTAATATATACTACAATTTGCATCTACCAGAGAAGGTTCACTGATTCCCCCTGAATTCCATCTTACCTATCTCCAGATTAAAAAAAAACTCTATAGTTGTTTTCCCTCAATGAAAAAATGTTCCTTTAAAAAAACTCTGCATGTCAAGAAATACCCAAAACAAATAGAAGATGGGACATGAAGGGACAGAAGCTATTAAACACGTAGGGGGAAATGCTTAACTTCACCAGTAATAAAAGAAATTTGCAATTTATTTATTTGCACGTACAGATTTTCACATACCACTTTAACTAATATTTTACAATATTTTACAAAGTTAACTTATTCTTCCTGGAGAGGGTGATTTAAGACATTTTCATACACTGCTGATGCAAAGTGATACAAATATTTCTTTGTAGTTTGGCAAAATGTTTAAAGAGCCTTACAGGTGTGTTTGATATAGTAATCTATCCAGGAAAAAATTACCAGGAAAGAATAATACACATTTCCAAAGATGTTACTGAAAGCAATCTATTTAAATATCCCAAACAGGGGGTGAGCTAGGCCAATTATATTCCTATGCACAGGCACTTCCATAGATCGTATATTTATACATCCAGAGGTAAAAATTAGCGTAACAGTGAAAAGAACCCAAAATTTCTAATAAGAAAACCTGGATCAAGTCCCAGCTATGCCCCTCAGTGAAGTTACTTAACCTCTTTGTGTTCCTATATTAATAAAATGGGGCAGAGAAAAGTCTGCTTAGCTTCTTGAGAAGATTGAATTAGCAAACACCCTGGGTAATGTGTATTATTATTTAGACCTCCGAACATTTCTTCAGGGTCCAGACTTTAGCCATGGTTGAGGGAAAATGAATGTCTCTGAGGACATCCACTGCCACCCATGGATGAGGGATGGTGTTAGCTGACCCCCAGCCAGCCAGTCATTTGTCTGATGCCACAGTTGAAGGTGTACAATATTATATTAGCTACAGGTGTTCAATACAGTGACTCACAATATTTAAAGGCTATACTCCATTTATAGCTCTTATAAAATATTGGCTACATTCCCCACAATACGTCCTTGCAGGTTCTTTTATATCTAATAGTTTGTACCTCTTACGCCCCTACTCCTATCTTGCCCCTCCCCCTTCCCTTTCCCCACTGGTAACCACTAGTTTGTTCTCATATCTGTGAATCTGCTTCTTTTTTGTTATATTCACTAGTTTGTTGTATTTTTTAGATTTCGCATATAAGTGATATCATATAGTATTTGTCTTTCTTTGTCTGACTTATTACACTTAGCAAAATGCCCTCCAAGTCCATCATGTTGCTGCAAATGACAAAACCTTTCTTTTTTTCTGACTGAGTAGTATTCCACTCTGTGTGTGTGTGTGTGTGTGTGTGTGTGTGTGTGTGTGTGTGTGCACATCACTCTTCCATTCATCTCTTGATGGACACTTAGGTTGCTTCCATATCTTGGTAAATAATGATGATATGACCATTTGGGGGCACGTAGTTTTTCAATTTAGAGTGTCTGGTTTTTTTGGATGGGGACTGCTTCCCTATTTTAACAAGCTGTGGAAAAAGCCCATCACCAGTTAGAAGAGAGGCTGGGAAATGTGCTTAATTTTCACACGAAACTTTTGGAAGAAAAGGATTTCCTTTGCCTGTATTTATCCTGCCCCATTTTTAGATCTTACACATTCACAGAGGCTCTATGTTGCCTTTTATTGGCATGTGAGTGAAGAAGAAAAAAGTGGCATGGGTTGAGCTGGCCAAAAATGGTAGCTTTAGGAGGTAATAATTATTTCTAAGTGAGACAGTAAATCCTATTCTAACTGGCCTTGTTTTACACCACAGGTCAAGCTTCTAGCGAGGACTTGTATTCAGGCAGCCCGTGACTGTGTGCCAGGCACCTTGATCAGCATTTATCTGTATGATTGTGTTAACTCCTTTAGACAACACGGCAGTGATAGATACTATTATCCCAGCCCTGCATATCAGGGAGCTGAGTTTAATCAACTGGTAAGTAAGTGATCCCAGCCCCAGCCATACTCCACTGTGTCTATTTCTAAAGAGGGCTAGGGATAAGAAACATGCTCTAATGTTAACGGTAGTTAGGACAACCTGGTCAACCCCAATGGGTGGTGGCAAAGGCTGATGCTGAGCCTCCTACCTTCTGAACTCACTCCGGTCTCCTGCCTGCATGAGCGCCACAATGGTGTTGGTGATGGAGGTCCCAATGTTGGCCCCCATGATAATGGGGATGGCAGCCTGCACATTCAGCACTGGAGGGTGGAAAACAGTAAGTTATCAAGTTAGTAAGTTGAGGAAGGCAGCGTGGCCATGTTCCTGGTGTGGCCCAAGGCAAGCCGATCACATTCAGGCTGGCAATCCCCTAAAGCATCAGTTCTTAACCTCTTTAGGGTCTGTACCTCGCTGTGAATCTGACAAAAGCTTGGACAGCTCACTATAGAAAAATGCACATGTACCAAAAAATAAAAAAATAAGTAAAAAATTTTACTTTCTGTAAAATATTGTTCAGTTTCAATTTCTAATTCCTATGGATTAAAAATAAAATCAAACAGTGTGAAATTAAAAAAAACTTTCAGCACTTAATTACAGGGAATTCAGAGTCTCCATAAAGCCCTTTTGTGGACCCCAGTTTAAAAGTTTCTTTCTAAATTCCTCTGTCCTCCCTATTACAGATGCAAGGGTAGCTTAAAAGAGACCAAGAAACAATGTGTAAGGACTTGTGTATTTATTATGGCAAATTTATGGCAGTATGATTTTTTTTTCTAACAAAATTAATATATTGCCACATGTTCTAACATATGAAAGTATTTTGAAGACGTAATGAATAACTTTTTCTAATTTGGCCTCCAAAAGTTCTAGTTAATTTTAGCTAAAATGCTGGTTTGGGCTGAAAATTAACCAGTTCAAACTGTCCACCCCAGAGGGTCTGTCTCAACTTAGCCAGGGCAAATGTTGAACAGGCTCAAGTTTGGAACGTCAGCTCCCCAAGCTCAGTTGCCCCAAAGCCAGTGTGTGATGTGATTACACGGTTTTATTCTTAGCCCTGACAGCGGTGATGGAAATGTTCTAAATCTATGTGGTCCAATATGGCAGTCGCTAGCCACATATGACTACCGATCCCTTCAAATATAGCTCTTGCAGCTGAGCAGCTGAATTTAAGGTTAAATAAAATGAAATAGGGGGCTTCCCTGGTGGCACAGTGGTTGAGAGTCCGCCTGCCGATGCAGGGGACGCGGGTTCGTGCCCCGGTCCGGGAGGATCCCACATGCCGCAGAGCGGCTAGGCCCGTGAGCCATGGCCGCTGAGCCTGCGCGTCTGGAGCCTGTGCTCCACAACAGGAGAGGCCACAACAGTGAGAGGCCCGCGTACCGCAAAAAATAAATAAATAAATGAAATGAAATGAAATGAAATAGCCACATGTAGCTAGTGGCTGCTGGACAGGATAACACAGTTCTAGAGAATTCAGAATTGAGTCTTCAAGCTTTGGGGCCAATTTTCAGACTCAGCCATGGGAAGGGAAACAGGAGACTGCCTATGATCTAAGCTGAACACATCATAATTAGACAAGATAAGATGGTAATGGTGATAAGCCCGGATACATTCAGAGTAAATCCCAGCCTCCCCAGCTGAACAGGGAAATGCCTGAAATGTTATCTGGGCTCATGGGTTCTTGGACTCACATGAGGAGGCCACCATGCTGACGACAATGGACGAGGAGGTACTGGAACTCTGAACCAGGACAGTCACTAGCACGCCGATCACCAGCCCCGCCACAGGGTTGGACATGATGGAGTTGTTGCTGAAGAACTGCCCGGCCACCTTCCCTGAAAAACAAACCCATGGCCACGTGATGGGGGTTAGGTGGGTGCTGAGTAACAGAAGTCTCCGGTCAAGACCAGCTGGCCATAGGTACCAGCCTCCAGACTTTTATCTTGGGCATCTTGCTTCCTCGGGCTTCTCCCCAGTGCTTCTCTGCTGCCCTGACTCTGCCTCTGTGACCTAGTTCCCCATCCACCCCTGTTCCTCTTGTCCCTTCAACCCTACACCCTCCCATCCTTCAACCACTTTCATCAGCAAGTCCCCCTCTAGTCTTCTCTTTTCATGAACCTGGCCTCAACTCTGTACTTGGCCCGATGAGTGCCAGTGCATCTCCTGATGCCCTCATTCTTGTCTCTGGGATATATTCCCAATTCAGAAGATTTACCCAAGTGGATCTTCTCATTCTTTTCTATCTACCCCCTTCGACCCCAGCCCCTAGCCCCAGCCTATAATTGAACTCTAGGAGTGTCATTTTTGAGAATGTACCTCTGAGACCATCAACCCACCCTCCAATACATTGGTTAAAAAAGACTGAGGCCCAGAGAATGGAAAGTGGAATGACTCGTCTGAGATAGAGTGCAAGGCCCCTTACTGATGCTGCCTTGGACCAGGGGGACCAGAGCGGCATCCAGCAAGTCCATCTGCTCCTCACACTTTCCCAGGTCACAAAGATGAGTTCTCAAGAAAGGGGTGCAGAAACCTATGGTCTTCCATGTCACCGGATCTGAGTTTAAATCCCACTATGCCAATTATGGCTGTGAAACTCAGTGCGGGGCGGTGACCTTCTTGAGCCTTGGCCTATTCCTCTGTAAGTGGGAAGGACTTTTGGGATGGAATGTTTAAGACAATGCCCCTGGAAGTGCCCACCTCAGTAGGCATTCAAAGTGTTGGCTCTTACTGTTGTCACCCATCAGGGATGCACAGGTGACCAAGTGTATGGTGATTACACTTCCAGGTCCCCTCACCCTCCATAGCCACACTCAGTGGTGGGAGGTGTTTAGGCAACTGCTCTGAATGCAGATCCCCTAGCACAGGACCCCTATCCTTCTCCAGCAAAGGGCCAGCTTTGATTTTTAGCAGTGGCTTTAGCCTAAGAACACTCTTATTCAATAATCCCCTCAGGTGGGGAAGCCCAAAGACAGCGGGGATCCCTCAGATAAATCTTTAGGTCAAACAGCTTCCTGTCCAGTGTTCACAGACAAACACATGGAGCTGATTGCTTGGCCTTGGCTCTAGCCCTGGCTCTGGCCTAAGCCACTTCAGCCAGCCAGTCATAGCTCTTTCATGGGCCTCAGTTTTCCTTTCTGTAAAATGGGGGCATGACTTCACAAGATGATCTGAGGTGGCTTCCAGTCCTAAAATACTCCAGGAGACTGCAGCTGGAGGGGGCCTGCTGAGCTGTGACTTTCCAAACCAAATTCAATGAGAACACCACCCCCAACCCAGACCTTTGACCTCTTCCATCCATACCTCCAACCAGCTGGAAGGCACTGCTGAGGACATCCAAGGAGCACACGAAGAAGTAGAGAAATGCCAGAAGTAAAATAAATTTCCCAATCCCTTGGAAGACACAGAGAATCTTCCCTTTGGTGTCTCTCTCTGGGGGAGGGGAAAAGGCATGGAGGCTTTTAGTGTCCGAAACACTGAGAAGTTTGACAATGAGCTCAGAACTCCCCCACCTCCCCTTCCAGCCAGGCAGCTGTAATCTTATGGATCACAAGACCTAGAGATGGGATGTGTCCACGGCTACAGTTTTCAAAGCAATTACCACTGTACTCCATTTAATTGAAACCTGTGGTGAAATGTCTCTAAAGCATTTGGCTCTGGGACGAGGGGCCAGTGGGCCCTGGGGCACACACAGGCCAAGCCGGGTACATGCTTGTGCTGGGCTGAACCCGGGTCACTGATGAGACGTTAAGAGCACTTGCCCCTTGCTAAGCGTGGGGTCAGAGATAATGGCTGTCCTAAGCACCTTGAGAACCACACAGAATACTTTCTACAAAGTGGCCGCAAGGCAGCCATCACAGACTCCATCTGGGACGGCTTGGGCCCTCATGCATCCTGGAAGGCTACCTCCTTGGTGGCTGTTTTCGACCCTCACTTTTAAAGTGGTTCTCACTTCCTCCCAGCTCCTTTACCCTCCCAGCTGTCTGATCCGCACAGACCTCACACCCTGCCTGGAAAAGAAGTACAGCATTTGCTTGCACCCCAGCTGTTCTGTCTGTAGAGTCTGTCTTCTGCAAGCCTTCCCTGACGCCCACATTTAGGCGAGGGGACTCCTCTCCCCCGACCCCCGGGGCTCTCGGAGGCAGGGCCTCATCTATTTACTGCTGCATCTGCAGCACTGAGCAGTACCTGGGACCTGGTTCAGCACAGGATGGATTATAAAGATCAGCGCAGGGTCTGGCCTGGTCATAACCCTGGTGCCGGCCCACGTTTGTTGAATGAATGAATGAAAGAACAAAAACATCCCCCGGTCACCACAGGATGCTTGACTCTTAAGCTGGGTGGCATCCCCTAGCCAGGACCTTTGCTCAAACAATGGAAGGGAGAGGCCGACACGAAGGAGGTGACGCTGTGAAGCTGGTAACCTCAATCCCTTGCCGACGGGCAGTCCCCTCCCGCCTGCCCCGGCTGGCCTCGTTTACCTGACCACTTGATCCCCGTGTCCTGAAGCTCAGGCAGGTTCCAGGGGTCTTCCACCACCGTGGGCTCCTCTATCAGTGCCATGGTAGAATCAGAGGGCAGAAGTTCAATCTTGGTGACAGGGGTATCGGTGTCATCTGCCCAAACAGGCAGGGAAGACGATGAGAAATGAGACACCAAGCCTGGGTCTCCTGGTGTCCTCCCAGGGGGCCAGCCCAGGGCTGGAGGGGTGGCACTTACTTTTGCCGGTCTCCTTGCCTTTTGCGGGTGTGGTGGACTGCTGACCGGTGACCCCTTCGATGTATTTATCCGAGTTAGGCTGGGCATTTTCCAACTCAGGCCAAGGAGCCATGGTCTGTGGATGGGAAAACAGCTTACAGAAGTAGCCACTGAAAGGAGGCACACTCAGTTTCTGTCACAAGAAGGGCCAGTGGTTGCAAAGATTTGGAGGAGTTAAGGGATTTCGTCCTTATACCTTCTAAGTATGGACCCTTAAGCATCATATTTCACACCTCTGTAGGCCTCCCTCAATCGCTCACCCAGGCTGTCACTAAGTCAAACCACTGTTTCCAATTTTTCCAAAGCCACAAATCTATATACATCAGTTATCTTCCTTTGATTGCTCTAACGTCTGTCTTGGCCTCTGTCTTGACTCTCTCCCTTAGTCTGAAAGGGAACACGAACCCATTCATCTTCATCAACTTGTGGTACCACCAAGTCCTCACAACCCTCCAATGGGCTCCCCACCTGCTGCTCATTAAGGGACAAGTTCAACTGCAGATCTGCGCCAAACCTCATCCAGTGGACTTAATGTACACACTGATACACATTCTACCTGCTACTGGGTCTTCTATGAGAAGCGTGACACATTACATCTGGTTCAAAACCCACAGGAGCCACTTCTCAGTGGGTGTGTGTTTAGGCAAGTCCCTTTATGCCTCTGAGCCATCTATAAAATGGGGACAATTCTTCATGCTTTGCAGGGTTATGAGATTAATAGCGATGCCTAGAAAGTGCCCGGTAAATAGTAGCAATGATTACTATGCCATGCTGCTTGGATTAACGACCCTTCGTCAGAACTACATTCTTCCCAGCCTTTGATAGAGACTTCCTCATAACCCATTTTCTGAACAAAGCCTTTCTCAGTTCCATGGAGAGGAAGCCTGGCTCCCGACAAGCCGGGACGTCCACTACTCGCAGTCCTTGTCCTGACACACCAGACAATGCTGCCCAAAGGACTGGAACGAACAATTCACAGGAAAGGAAGTACAAGCGGCTAAAATACTTATTACAGAATAGGCGTTCAGCCTCATCGGGACCCAAGATATGCAAACCAAAACAGTGAGATAACTTTCAACTATCAGATTAGCAAAAAATAAATAAAAATTCAAGTATAATATGTCACTCTGGAGAAGATGCAGTGAAATAAGCACAGCTGAAGCTCTGGAAAGCAGCTGGCGAAATGCCTCAAATGCCCTACATTTTTCAAACATCTCTGACTCGATAATTTCACTTCTAGGAATTAAGAATCTAGGAAAAATGGATAACTAATAAGAACCTGCTGTATAAAAAAATAAAATTAAAAAAAAAAAAGATTCTAGGAACATTTTTTTTTCCCTCAGAAAATCAAAACGACCTGCTTTGCTCTGATCACCTCTTTGGAGAGGGTTTCCCAGAACCTTTGTCTATTCGTTTCCTTTCCTATTTTTCTTCAATAGATCTATTTCCTGCCTACCAGAATGTAAGCCCTTCCAAGAGAGGGAGCTTTGTCTTACTCATAACTGCATCCTCAGCGTCTACAGCTCTGCCTGGGACATTGACAGTGCCCAATAAATATTGGTTGATGAATGAATGTGATACAGGCCAAAATGCACTATATAACTTACAGGGTGAAAAATAAAAACAGGAAACTATTGTATTAACTATGGAACATCCATACAGCATAATAGCATGCCATTAAAAATGTTATAAAGAACCAGCAAAACAAACCAAAAAACAAAAAAAACCCAGGAAAATGTTTTAGATGAATTGTGAATAAAAGGCACATTTATGTCCCATTCACAGTATGATCTCAGTAAGGAACCAGCAATGTTCCATGGGGTTCAGAGTGGGTGATAGGATTGTCTGTGATTATTTTCTTCTATCTGAACTTTCCATATTCTTTTAAGAGATGCAGCCCAACCCCCAAACCCACAAAGGTAAAATGGTTCAGGACACCTGTATTGTTACTGTCACTCATACTGACAAAGCTAGAAGTTAAAAGAAGCTGATTCTGTGAGTCCCCATCATGAGAGGATTTCGTGAATTTGTTTGGCCCAGGGAACTATTCAACTTCCCCCATGCAGCTGCAGCGCATGGCACGCACTTCTGCGATCACAGGGAACATCCCGCAGTCATTGGCTTCCAGGAAGGCATAGGCCAGGTCTTTCCTTTCAGCTTAAGAAGCACCCAGCACAGGGCCTGACACACAACAGGCCTCGTGCACTTTCTGAGCAGTATGCCGGGACCTGCCTCGCCAGCAAAACCCAATACTTATTGAGCCAGGCTGTGCCCCACCTCACTGCCACCCACGCGGGGAGGTGTTTTTATTCTCCCATTATACAGATGAAGAAACTCAAGCACAAGGAGACTTATAACTTGCCCGAGGTCCCACATGGTAGAGCCTTGGACACAGGTCAGTTTGAATCCAGAGTCTCCTGCAGCCACTCAAGCATGTGTCCTACTGGTGTGACTCATCTGGCACTCCATCACACATTACTGCAATACCTTTCAATTGATTTCTGATAACAACAACTATCACTTTAATGAGTACCAAAGAGGTGCCAGGGGCTGTGCTGGTGCTTGACATATATTATGTCATTTAGTCTTCGGGCAAGAAAGGGGTCGTGAGCATCACCATTTACAACTGGGAAAAAACTGGAGCTCCAAGACGTTGAAGCAACTTGTTCAAAGTCACCCAGTAGGTGAGTGACAGAGCCAGTTTTTAAACACGGCTCCACCTGTCAGTGAGGCTATGGGCCATATCCCCAATATCTTTGGCTGTGACAGACATATCTTCCTGGAGCACTGCTTTAATCCACACGATTGGGGCAAAGGGCATGTTAAATAATGTGACCAGCGGATGATTTACATTTGACTAATCCTATGAAGGGTTATTGTGATGATCAAGTGTGTCATGTTTTAAAAACTCTCAGAACAGTGACTGACATATTGTAAACTTTGTGTGATTATCAAGGATCATACTAAAATGAGCATGGACATATTATAGTACAAAATGCAAGATGTATAATTAAAAATTAAAGGAAAGAAAACAGAACACAAAAAACTGCTTTGAGCTTGCAACTGGCTGTTCTGGGCTTACTCACAGACCTCCAAGGATTTAAATATCTGCCTCTCTGCTCTTGGGGGCATTCTGAAGGAAAAATTTGGAAACTGCAACCTTCTACCATCTTTCTCTCTCTTATAATCTTAATTCACCCTAGAGTTGTTCTCCTATCATTTATGCACACTTACACTGCCTTCTCAACTAGAATTTAAGTTTTAGAGGGCAGAAACCCTGTTAGGATTTTCCTCCCAGCATTCAGTAGACTACACATAGTAGGTACTGCACATTTGTGAATGGAGGAGTCAACATATAGGGTTTGCTGAGGGAAACCCTAGAAGGTCTGCTGTGTCCTAGACCCACATTGATCATGACCAGGAAACAAATCAAGCCTGAATCTTACTGATGAGCGCTGTTCCTCATTACCATATGCAAGTTGGGTTGGCCAAGATCTGCTGGATGGAGCAACTGTATCAAGAAGCTGCAACCAGGATGTCACAGCAGTGCCACCTGGGAAATTCTCATCAGCAGTAAGGTGCTATTATTTAAACTGTTTCCGGTGACTGGATTTCTGACTGATCAGAATCATTTTCTTTCAAGAAGTGAACAAAGCGTCTAGCGAACTCAGAAACAGACACGTCTATGGTCTGACATCCAAGTAATTCACAATAATACCAGCAACAGAATGGGCAGACACCCATTTCCACTGAACTGGACAGAAAGGAGTAGAATATGGCTGTAAGGGATCCCACAAGCTAGGGTACCTTGAATGCTTCCTCTGTGCAAGGCCTGTGCTGGCTTCCTTCCCTTCCAGGTCCTGGGTCCTCATTTACTATTAATCAGCGTCACCAAGAAGCAAAGGCAACTTTCTTTTTTTTTTTACTGTCTCTTTTTTTTTTTTTTTTTTTTGCGGTACGCAAACCTCTCACTGTTGTGGCCTCTCCCGTTGCGGAGCGCAGGCTCAACGTCCATGGCTCACGGGCCCAGCCGCTCCGCAGCATGTGGGATCTTCCCCGACCGGGGCACGAACCCGTGTCCCCTACATTGGCAGGCAGACTCAACCACTGCGCCACCAGGAAAGCCCCCGCAAAGGCAACTTTCTAATGAAATTCTCTACTCTTCCTTCCTGGAAATCTTGCTTCCCCTACTCCAAGTTCAGCCATTTGTCAGAAGCCCAAATCCCCTTTACAAATTTTCCCTGATGAAGCAAATCATTTCTCCTCATCCAGTTCAGTAGGCCCTCCTTATCCTTGGCTTCTGCATCTACGGATTCAACCAACCACAGATGGAAAACATTCAGGGGAAAAAACATATTCCAGAAAGTTCCAAAAAGCAAGAGCTGAATTTCCAGCACACAGGCAACTATTTCCGTAGTGTTTACGTTGTATTTACAACTATTTACACAGCATTTACACTGTATTAGGTATTATAAATAATCTGTCTAGAGATGAGTTAAAGTATATGGGAGGATCGCATTGGTTATGTGCGAATATTACATCATTTTATACACGGGACTCTGGGAAAGTCCTGGAATCAATTCCCGCAGACACCGAGGGACCACCGTTCTTCATTTCCTGGTACATTCATCTACTCCACCATCACTCACTGGGCATTCACCGTGCTAGTCGCCTGCAGGTAAGGAGAGGAGGTGCAGGTCCACACACCGAAGCACTGTCCCCCAGAGGGGCAGGCAACGAGGAGTCATCTAACCCAGCCCAGGACATTCTGAGGCAGCTGCTCCCCCCCGCCCCCCCCCCCCCCCCCCCCGCTCGCCGGCTCCCAGCCCTCCCCCACCCCGCACCTCCGCACCACCACGCTCCCCACTCCCCCACGCCCCAGCTCAAGTTGCTCTTCTCAGGACCTGGAAAGTGGGGAAATGCAGGCCACCTGGCACCCAACCACTGCATTAGGCAGCGTGGCTGTGGAGCCCCATTCTCCCGGACTCCCCAGCCAGCAAAGACCCAGCGCTCCAAGTAGGCTCACCCCACAGATTTGGAGTAAAGGAGGGCTTGGAGCAAACGGCCCATGATTAGTCCCGAGACTAGGCAGCTGTTCAGTACGCTGATACCCTAGCGCTTGTCACATAGCACTGCTTGTCACATAGCACCGGGAGAGAGAGAACCATGCAGTAGGTGAGGGCCTTGCAGAGCCCTGCCACTCACTGTGTGTGACCCTGAGTCTCGGTTTCATCATCTCAAAAATGGGGAGAATACTCACTGAGCTGTTGTGAGACTAATTGATTAATGAGTGTAGGTGAGGTCCCGGGCACTGTGCCTGGCAGAGTGATCACTCAGAACTTTGTGAAATGAATTGCATCACAAACAATGAACAGCCTCAACCCCACTTTGCCCCAGAGCATAAGCTCTTCATCTCAGTGCACAGCTGAGTGGACCTCGATAAATATTTGCGCTGACAAATGAATCCAAAGCACCTAAGAAAAAAGGATCTAACGTTTGTTTTGCCATGGGGAGTGTCCTATGTGATCTGTGACCTCATTAAATCTTATAATAAGGAAGTCTTCTTTCCAGTTTACAAAGAAACTGAGGCACAGAAAAATTTTAAAAGTCCCAGTGAGACTTCCCTGGTGGTCCAGTGGTTAAGACTCCGCGCTCCCAATGAAGGGGGTGCAGGTTCGATGCCTGCTGAGGAAACTAAGGACTCACATGCCCCACGGTGCGGCCGAAAAAAAAAAAAAAAGTCCACAGTTACCTAGGGTTAGTCAGGATTTCAACCCAGGACTGCTGGTTCCAAAGCCGGAGAGGCTTTCGATAGAACTCTCAGCCAGGTGCCAAGACAGGAAGGAGCAGTTATGCTCTGGGCCGCATCAAAGCAGCAAGGCGCCTCAGGTCCAGGCTCAGTGGGGGCTCTGAAGGTGTCTGAGATAGCTGGCTGGGCTCAACACCTCTGCAGGGGTCACTCTTGCCTAGTCATTCAGACAGCTGGAAATGCCAGCTAAGATGCTCTAACGGCAGGCTGCTGATTCCCTACAAAAGGCTTAGGCATAGCAGAGGCCTGGATTCGGCATATGCTAAGACTTTTAGTAGGCACTGGCCAGACAGAAGATGTAGCCTGAATCTGAGGCCACTACTCCCAGGGGTGTGGCAGACACTAGCCTGTCTGGAACCCGATTCCCTTGGGAAGCGGTTTGCGGGCCCGAGGGGTCCTTGGAGCCTGTGTTCCTCTCCAAAGGTTTTCTCCCATCCCTATTCCTCCGATTCAGCTGTTCCCTCTCCCCGCCTTCCCCCAAGGTTGTACTCTAGCACTCTCCTGCTACCTGCCAAAAGGAGAGAAGGGTAAAGTCATCCCTTTTGGCAGTTTGGTACTAATACCCAGGCACAAGATTAGTGACTATGACTGCACATCTGCTCCCTTGCCCCCGCCCCAAGCTCCTCCCTATAATTGAGCTGGCTGTATTGATAACTCTTTGGGCTCAATTTCCTGCATCCACATGTGTACCCAATGCCAAGAGGGACTCTCGTAGGCCAAGGAAAATAAACTGCTCAGCCTTCTCAGACCTGGGCAGCAGGGCAATGTAGGGCACCTGGAAGTCACCCAACCCCTATGCTCTGCATTGTCTGAGCCTCTCCAACCAGGACCTGTTCTGGGGCCACCTGCGATCAGAACAGCAGCAGCTCAAGGCCATCTGAAGAAGTGGGGAGAGGAGGAAGGAGGCCCGGGGCATCCTCCTGAGAGACCTCAATACGCAGGCATTTTGGCATTTTCCCACTGGGCTGTGGCCTCCACAAGCACAGGGAGAATGACCTTGAGCTCCCAGCACGCAGGGCAGTGTAGACAGTGTCTGCCAGCCAAATACTTACTGAGTGATTTGTGTCAGGCACTGCAGTAAGCCCTGTTCACAAATTAACCTGTTGAATCTCACAAGCACTTGATGTATTCCTGTCAATTTGCTTGAAGTATTTATACCTTAGTACCAATGTTATCCCCATTCTACAGAAAAGGAAACCGAGGCACAAAGAAATGAATTGCTTCAAGTCGCACTAAGCCTTCAGAGACAACTCCAGCTTGGGTATTCTGACTCCAATGTTCTCAATGGGCTCAAGAAATATTACCTTATACTTTGAAAGAATGACCAAGACTTCAAAAATTCCCAAGAGGGCAGTGGTTACTTTCCTTCAGCTTCCTCTAGCCATCACAAAGCAAAATAATCCCCAGAGAACACAGTGGTGGAGGAGGGAGGCATGTGAGACAGAGAATCAATTGGATCCGTTTTACCTTGATGAAACGCTTTAGACTTTTGAAGACATGCACTAATAGGATTTTAAAAAGATGTTTACGCTACTGCTTTAAACTAAGGCCCTCTTACCAAACCACACCCCCCTTCATAGTGTGCTTCCGATCTGTATTTATGATATTTTAAAATAAATCCTGCAATTAACTTATAACCATATCCATTATTTTGTAATTTGGGGGGGCAGAGGTTTAAAAGGGCTAATTTATAAAAGATAAGCATCTATAAACATCTTGCAATCTTTTTGCAGCCTTTTTTCTGTACTGTTTTGCATTTTTAAATTCACTGGGATGAATTACTTCTCTGGGATGCCCTGACTACTCCCAGCTGATACTGCCTTTCTGTCCCCAGGGGGGAGTTGGGGGCAAGGCGGGAGGAAGGCGGGGTGGAAGGTAGCTAAAAATTAAAATTTTATTCTAAATCACTGATCCTGAGAAGATGTTTTCTTCATTAAAGTGAATTCAGGCTACAATTATGTCTGACTCGAATCTAACAGCAATAACCCAGACATCCATCCTCCTGCCACTGGGGACTTGTTTCAGTGAAACAGTTGAGTGACTTAAGGTGGATTTTGGAGGGGGCAGTTTAACACCCAAACCTTTACAAAGCATGCAGTTCCCAAAGTTACAAAAATAGAGAAAGAGATCATTATCAGCTAGTTGGCCTGGCAGGGGCGAAAGATTCAAAGACACTTAACAATCTGAAACAATGGTTACTGCCATGAGGCACAACTTTTTCAAGAATACTCAACTGACAACAGGTTAAAGAATTCCAGCACAGGAGCCAGGAAGGGAAAAAGTCAAACAGGGCTGGAGCAAGCAGAGCTAACACAAATCTCTTGGTGAACCTAAACAGGCAGGAAGAGGGGATTCTAAGTGATGAAATCCACAAGCCACCTCCGTGAAACCAGCAAGTTTGAGAAAGTTGAAGTGATGAAATCCACAAGCCACCTCCGTGAAACCAACAAGTTTGAGAAAGTTGCCTTCTCATTAAGGAAAAAGGAGAGACTCTCTTCACCTCAGCACCAGCTACCCAGGGCATCTGAAGACTGAATTCACTCCACTCCACATGCCTCCCTTTCTGACCTGGAGATGCTTGAGCTCCCCCACACAACCACACCTTACACACATCTCCCCAGCCCGCCAGCCTGGTACCTTGACTCCGAAAACACTGAAAAACTGTGGGCTCTGTTTTCCATACAAGCAGAAGGTTGTCTGATGCTGCCTGCCCCGATGGGACCAGCAAACCAGGACTGTATCTTGCAAGTCACTTTAGATAAATAACCCTGCAAACTAGAACAGTAGCACGTGGAAGTCACACTGGGGGAGGCACGGCATCACTGGACAGCCACCCAAACCTGGAATTTTCAGCGAAGGAAAGACAGCAGAAAAGACAGACCATTCTGTTCCCCTTCTTGTAAAGAGGGAGAAACTGAGGTCCAGGGACCTCCCTCAGATCACACAGCTAGTTAATGACCAAAAAGAGAGCCCACTAGTCCTGATTCTACGGCGTAGGAATCCCCAAGTATGCCACTACTAAGAGTGTAGTCATAGGAGCTGAAATAATAACAACAGCGGCAACAGTAAGTAGAAACAGTAAGAAGAAAAAGAAAAATCTGAAAATTTGGGGGAGGTTATATTTTTCTCTTCCAAGCCCAAAGCCAGCGAAGTTCCTTGAGGTCAGGATAGAGGGAGATCTAAAAGAATTAAGTAAATTAAAAGTGAATTAAGGTTCTTTCAAGAGCCAGAAGGGAGGAGGAAGTGCCCTGACCCCAGCGGCGGTACTCACCTGCACTCTGCGCAGGTAATGGACCGGAGCAGGCACCCAGGTGGAGCGCGGCGCGCTGATATATATCAGGAAGGTGTTGCGCAAAAAGGCCGGCGGCAGCTGCAGTCATCACGCCCCTCGCACATTCCGGGACCGCCTGCGGCCGCCGCCGAGGCACTACTTACTCTCCGGCTTAACGAGCCCATCGTGACCTCGCCCGCTGCAACGAGGAAAGAGGCGGCCGGGCTGCGGGGAGAAAGCTCAGGCGGCCCCCCCCCGCCCCCGCTCCCGAAAGGCGGCCAATGTCCCCGCGCCCAGAGCCCCCGGCTGCTGCACGCCCGCCCCGCGCCGTCGCAGGCCGCCCGAGATCCCAGCCAAGGCGGTTTAGGGGGTCTCCCTGTCCCCGGCTTCCTCCTCCCCAAGAACCTGAACCTTCTAGTTTAGCTCCTCTAAGGCTGAAGAGGTCAGAGACGTTGAGACATAGATAGAAGCCAACTGGAAACTCAGGGACAAATCTTTCCAAACAAAGCCAGGATTGTTCGCCTTATCAGGCTCCGGGATGCTTTCTGCCCTAGTAGCTTGGAGTCGGTAGTCAGACACTTGGCCAGCTGGAGCCCTGGGTCTGAGACAGGTCGGTGCTGGCTTAGCCAGGCTGAGAAAGGCGAGGAGGGCTGATCTCACCGCCAGAACGTCCTGCCTGCCTGTCCCGGCTTTGGCAAACGGTGGCCCTTATTTCACCTTCCGCTGTGCCCTGTATTCCCTGTGTGACCACACATGTTTCTCCATACTGGCTTTGAGAAGACCTGTCCCAGGGAGAGCCCATCATGACACTTATCAAAGCAGCAGCTCATTTATGTGTGGAGCAAACACTTCCTCCAGAGCCCACACAATGCCTTCCTTGGGGTAAGAGTGGTTCCCTTTCCAGCTGAGGTTAGAGTGGGTAGTGAGCATGACATAGGATTACTCAGGATTTGCTGAGCCGGGATCAAACTTGGGTTTTATTCCAATACCCAGGCACTCTCCCGCTGCCAACTGGTCTTGATTTTACATCCGAGGAAAGGGAGGCTTAGCAAGTTTATGAGTTGCCCAGTAGCCCACAACAAATAGTGGAAGTGCCCCATTGGAACTAGGTTGGTTTCATTCCAAAACCAAGAGCTCTCCCCACCATAAGGGGAAAAAAGTCAGGAGTGCTGCTTCCAGGGATCCACAGAGCAAGGCTCTCCCTGAGGCTGAGAAGTCAGTGGTTACACATACTAACGCTGGGGTCAAACTGCCTGAGACCAGTTTCCTGTTCTGCCCCTTGCTTTTTCCCTGCCTTCATTTGCTTGTCTATAAAATGGAAATAATGAACACTCTCTGTGAAAATGAGCTAAAATATTTATAGCACATAGAACAGTACTTGGCACAGGAAGAGTCCTCAGTACACGTTAACTGTTAAAAGTTTCACTGGGAACCTCTCGTGTTGGGAGATGAGGGGGAAGCTTTGATTAGACTTATCTGGAACCTTGGGACTCTGAGGTCATTCTCCACAGACTCAAATGCTGGTCACATCAGTCCAAGGGCTGAGACATATTGCTTGGAGAGTGGGCACTAGAAATCAAATCAGGTCAGCCTGTTCTTATTAGAGGGATAATGATTTTGCCAGTGGGCGCTGGTCTTAAAAGCCGGCCCTTAGAGACTGTGAGCGAGCAGCACCTTTCCAGGGAGTGACTTCTAAAGCAGAGTCCACCAGTGATAGGCGCTGGCAGGTGCTCACTGGGCTCAGCTCCACCTCCAGCCCTAGGCAGGCTGCAGATTCATCTGGGGCATGCGTGGGGGGGGGGGGGGGGCGTGGGGGGGGCTTAATTCCCTTCCCAATTAGGGCAGGTCTTAATTGGACATTCATCCCGCTGAGCCTCCCCCAGTAACTGTGGGCTTATATGGGGTATGGATCTAACTGTGTTCACATTGCCTTCATATCACTCCCAACAAGGAGATGACAGATGGGAATTTCAAAAACTTGGAGAAGGTCTCAGGTCTCCCTTTTATGTTTCAGTTGGAAAGGCAAAATGCTGTTTCAATCAGGAGGCTTTTTTTTTTTTTTAACGAGAAGGGATTTCATTTATAGATCAGGGATGATATCTGTTTGATTCTAGTTTGGGATTGTCGGGTTTCGTATTACTTTGTACAGTGAAGAGAAAGGGTGGGTGGCGTATGTGCGTATAACTCTAGAATCTGTCCCTTTAGCGGAACATATTTTCCTATCTTCATTCCAAATCTGATGCTATCACCATTTAGCATTTTAAAGTACAGCCCATGTTTACCCGTAAGCTTATAAACTACTTTCCTTCAGCATAACCTTGTTTGCCTGCTGTTGTCCTATAAAGTAGAATTGACTGAATGCCACGATATTATGAAGGTGGATGTGAGGCCCACCTAGAGATCACATAGTGTCTTGCTCAAAGCTACAACACTCTGAGCTAATATGTGTCCACATCCCTTACTGAGTCTCTGGGGCCAGATGTATTTCAGAATTCAGGAATTTACATTTTTAGAAAGATGCAGATACTCTAATGGGACCTGGGCAGCATCCTGTAATCAAACTTGTTGATATTTTTACTGTAAAAATGTATAAATAGTGGCGCAGTGGTTGAGAGTCCGCCTGCCGATGCAGGGGACACGAACTCGTGTCCCGGCCCAGGAAGATCCCACATGCCGCGGAGCGGCTGGGCCCGTGAGCCGTGGCCGCTGAGCCCACGCGTCCGGAGCCTGTGCTCCACAACGGGAGGGCCACAACAGTGAGAGGCCCGCGTACCGCAAAAAAAAAAAAGTATAAATATTGGTAATAAGTGGAATAAATTTGATTTTATACATCAGGTTAGGGCATTAAATGGGTTTTTAAACTGCAGATTAGAGATCATGACTGTTTTTTTTTTTTTGGCCACAGCCAAGTATTTTACATTTATTTATAATATTTTACATATGTAGGGTAATTCACATTACCTATACATGTGTTCCATTTACCTGTGCTTTTATTATAAACATTTTAATTTTTAAAAAATTTTTTATATTTTTGGTTGCACCGCACGGTTTGTAGGATCTCAGTTCCCCAACCAGGGATCAAACCCATGTCCCCTGCAGGGGAAACATAGAGTCCTAACTACTGGACCAAGAGGGAATTCCCCATAAGCATTTTTAAACTGCAGAAAAGTGGAAATATTTTTACACTGAACACCTATATACATACTACCTAGATTTAGTAATAAATATTTTACTATACTACTTGCTTTCATTAGATAGCTGTCCATCTATCAACTCTTCTATTAGTCCACTATTCTGGCTTAATTTTTCATCAGTTTACTTCAGCGATAAATTCTTCAGCATGCATATTATTAACCAGAGTTCAGTATTTCTTTCTGGTTTATTTTCTAGGTAAAATTTACGTAAATGAATGTGAATTGTACATCTTGACAAATACGTATGCTTGTGAACTCAAACTCCTATCAAGATATAGAGTATTTCTACCATCCTAAGAAATCCCCTCATACCTCTTCCCAATCAATAAATCTAAACTCTCCCTCCCCAAAAGACATGACACTTACAACTGTTTTCCACCAGAGATTAGTTTTTCCTGTTCTCAAACTCCAAAAAAAGGGAGTTGTAGAATATGCGCTCTCTTGTGAAAGACTTGACTCATTCAGCCTAATGTGGTGTGTATTAGTAGCTTTTTTACTTTTTAAATTGAGGTATAACTGACATATAACATTATATTAGTTGCAGGTGTACAACACAATGATTCACTATTTGCCTAAAAAGTGAAATGATCACTACAATAAGTCTGGCTAACATCCATCCCCATACATAGTTACAAGATTTTTTTCTTATGATGAGGACTTTTAAGGTCCTTTATTGAGTGCTTACTGTGTGCAATTACTGTTGTAAACATTTTACATATACAAAGTCATTAATCCTTATAATATTACGAGCTAGATATAAAGGCCGGGAAACGGGGCCCCAGAGAAGTCAAACAACTTACCCTAATGTTACAGGACTAGTAGGTGGCAGAATTAAGATCTTAACCCAGTTAACCAATTTCAATCACAGAATCAGCAAAGTTTTTTGCTACTTTCTTACCTCATTTTCCTTATACTATACAGATATTTGGTTGCCCAGAGGACTTGTGTGATGAAAGGGATGAAATAAGACAGGGAACCCAGAAACACATATGGATACTTGCCTTACAACAATATCACTGCAGAGCAGTAGGGTAAAGGAAATCTGCAATAAATGGATATCCAAATGGGAACAAGTGAAATACTCTCCACCTATACACCCACACCCTGCCTCCGCCACACAGGAATTTATCTAGAGGTAAAAGGCAAAACAATAGGACTTCTAGAAGACAAAATAGGCAGTCATGAACTCAAGGTAGGAAAAGACTTCTTCAGTAGAATACAGGATGCGTTAACCATAAAGAAAAAGATAATTTGAGAGAGTGAAAAGGCCAACCAGAGTCAAGGGAAAGATTTGGAACACATATAACTGACTAAAGGCTTATTCCAAAATATGTAAAGAATGCCTGTATATCAAGAAAAAAGAATCCAATTGAAAAATGATCAGGAATTCCCTGGCATCCCAGTGGTTAGGACTCCATGCGTCCACTGCAGGGGGCGCAGGTTCGCTCCCTGGTCAGGGAACTAAGATCCTGTAGGCCGCGTGGCGCAGCCAAAAAAAAAAAGAAAAATGGTCAAGACTACAACAGGGACTTCACAAATGAAGATAGTTAATAAACACATTAAAGGTTTATTTATCACAATTGAGGGGAATGCAAATTGAACCACGGTGAGATTTAAACCCAGTGTGGCCTCTGCCCAAGAGAAAGGTGCACCTATGTTCACCAAAATGCATACACAAAATAGCCCACAAAATGGCTTGGATGTCCATTTCCATTCATAGAATGGAATATTAACTGTGAAACACTCCTACAATGAAATACTATTAGGAAATTGACATTTTTTGTAGTCAAAAGTTGTCAAATAATATGCCTCAATGAAAATGAACAATTTATTTATTGTTCCATGGAACTAAACGGATAAGTCTCATCTCACAAACATAATGTTAAGTTAAAGAACTAAAGGTTTGGGACTTCCCTGGTGGCGCACTGGTTAAGAATGCAGGGGACACGGGTTCGAGCCCTGGTCCGGGAAGATCCCACATGCCGCGGAGCAACTAAGCTCATGTGCCACAACTACTGAGCCTGAGCTCTAGAGCCCGCGAGCCACAACTACTGAGCCCACATGCCACAACTACTGAGGCTTGCATGCCTAGAGCCCGTGCCCCACAACAAGAGAAGCCACTGCAATGAGAAGCCCGCGCACCACAACGAAGAGTAGCCCCCGCTTACTGCAACTAGAGAAAGCCCGCGCGCAGCAACGAAGACCCAACGCAGCCATAAATAAATAAATAATTTAAAAAAAAAAAAAAAGAACTAAAGGTTCATACTGTTTGATTCTACTTATAGAAAAGTCCCAAACCAGCCAATACTAAATCTTAGTGTTCAGTAATGCATGCGTTAAGTGGTAAAACTCTGAAGAAAAGAAGCAAAGACTGGGAATTCCCTGGTGGTCCAGTGGTTAGGACTTGGTCCTTCCACTGCAGGGGGCATGGGTTTGATCCCTGGTCAGGGAACTAAGATCCCACAAGCTGCACAGCACTGCCAAAAAAGAAGTCAGGTAAAGGTCACTTTGGTGGGAAGGAGGGAGTAAGAGGGAAGGAACATTAGGGGATTTCTGAGGTGTTGACAATCTTCTTGGTTGTAGCTGTTTGTTTTGTGATAAATTCTTGAGTTATACTAATCCTGTGTATCTTTTTCTATGAATATGTCACAATTAAAAATTTCATTGGTGTTAGGGAGGAAAGCAGGGAAGAGGGTACATTCTGAGTTATGTCACTGAGTTGAAAACTTTTTTTTTTTTTTGCGGTTCGCGGGCTTCTCACCGCTGTGGCCTCTCCCATCGCGGAGCACAGGCTCCGGACGCGCAGGCCCAGCGGCCGTGGCTCATGGATCCAGCCGCTCCGCGGCATGTGGGATCTTCCCGGACTGGGGCACGAACCCACGTCCCCTGCAGTGGCAGGCCGACTCCCAACCACTGCGCCACCAGGGAAGCCCAATCCTTTTAAAACCAGTAAGTTTGAGCCACTTACTGGCTATGTCACATAAATGTTTAGTCATCAGCAGAGCTAGTACTTTTATGTGGCTTGCTCTGTCCAGGATGCTTAACCAATTGTTGGTTCGTCAATTGGCCCCATACACAGAGAGCAGGGAGAGACCAAAGAGGCAGCCACCTTCAGATTGATAGGTGGCAGGATTAATAAGCTAGGGAACTCACATATGAGGCTTGTCTTGGGCAGCTGCAGGACAAGTAGATTTCTGCAGCCACCCTCCAGAATCTTAAAAGTTTATATGGAAGCCTTAAATGGGCTCAGTCCCATATACCACCCAGATGGTCTCAACAACACTTTACTCTCCCAAGGCTGTGTCCTTGGACCAGTTCCCACCGTGGGAACAGTTGGCAGAATGTACATTCCAAGGACAGGGGAGGGGGTGAGGAGCCTCCAATTGCCTGGGTCCAGCTCGTGGGTCAAATGGCAGTCACGTCCTCTCTATTACCTCCTCTAACACCAATTATGTGATAAACTTTTAAAACAGAACACACAGACTTTCCTGCCGGAAGCAAACTGAATATAACAACTTCCTCATGGCTTATTGACTTATGATCATTTTACGAAATCCAATGACAATTCCATAACTCCTTAAGCACTTCAGAGCTGTTTTTATATCCTAAATAGGTCCAGACTGCTACTGCGCTTTAAAATTTTTACTGTGTGCGTATGTGTATCTGTGTGTATATATCTGTATGTATGTGTATATATATATATATATATATATATATATATATACGCACACATATATATACTTTTTAAAAATTTTTTTATAAATTTATTTATTTACTTATCTTTTTATTTTTGGCTGCGTTTGGTCTTCCTTGCTGTGCATGGGCTTTCTCTAGTTGCGGCAGCTTCTCTTGTTGAGGAGCACAGGCTCTAGGCACGTGGGCTTCCTTAGTTGTGGCACATGGGCTCAGTAGTTGTGGCTTGCAGGCTCTAGAGCATAGGCTGAGTAGGTGTGGCGCACAGGCTTAGTTGCTCCGCAGCATGTGGGATCTTCCCGAACCAGGGCTTGAACCCATGTCCTCTGCATTGGCAGGTGGATTCGTAAACACTGTGCCTGCCACCAGGGAAGTCCCTATATATACTTTTTTGGTAATTTTTCTGCTTCTTCCTTTGCAGCATGGTGTTGGCAATTAGGCCATTCACAGGCATTTTCTGAGTTATAACTACATGTAGCAGTAACCTCGCTACTTTATCATCATCATCATCCAACATTATTACATTGCTATTTCTAACCTGCTGTGGAATAAGAAAATAGGTCACCACATCTATTTATCTGTTCCACTAACAGTCAATGAAACCGTGTGTCAAGCAAGAGTGAGTAAGCCTGAAAATTCTATTCATATTCACCTTTTGCTACCTCGACTTAACAACATTTACTTAGGATAATCAGAAAACTTTCCCTTACATATTGATACTTACTGGGCTGGGTTCTAAATAGCAGAGGCCAAAAAATAAATAAATAGTTGAGGCCGCTGGCACTAAACTCCCATTTTATTTTATTTTATTTATTTATTTTTTAACATCTTTATTAGAATGTAATTGCTTTACAATGGTGTGTTAGTTCCTGCTTTATAACAAAGTGAATCAGTTATACATATACATATATCCCCATATCGCTTCCCTCTTGCGTCTCCCTCCCTCCCACCCTCCTTATCTCACCCATCAAGGTGGTCACAAAGCACCAAGCTGATCTCCCTGTGCTATCCGGCTGCTTCCCACTAGCTATCTATTTTACGTTTGGTACTGTATGTATGTCCATGCCACTCTCTCACTTTGTCCCAATTTACCCTTCCCCCTCCCTGTGTCCTCAAGACCATTCTCTAGTAGGTCTGCGTCTTTATTCCTGTCTTGCCCCTAGGTTCTTCATGACCATTATTTTTTTCTTTAGATTCCATATATATGTGTTAGCATACGCTATTTGTTTTTCTCTTTCTGACTTACTTCAGTCTGTATGACAGACTCTAGGTCCATCCACCTCATTACAAATAACTCAGTTTTGTTCCTTTTTATGGCTGAGTAATATTCCATTGTATATATGTGCCACATCTTCTTTATGCATTCATCTGTCGATGGACACTTAGGTTGCTTCCATGTCCTGGCTATTGTAAATAGAGCTGCAATGAATATTGTCGTACATGACTCTTTCTTAATTATGGTTTTCTCAGGGTGTATGCCCAGTAGTGGGATTGCTGGGTCATATGGTAGTTCTATTTTTAGTTTTTTAAGGAACCTCCATACTGTTCTCCAGAGTGGCTGTATCAATTTACATTCCCACCAACAGTGCAAGAGGGTTCCCTTTTCTCCACACCCTCTCCAGCATTTATTGTTTGTAGATTTTTTGATGATGGTCATTCTGACTGATGTGAGGTGATAGCTCATTGTAGTTTTGATTTGCATTTCTCTAACGATTAATGATGTTGAGCATTATTTCATGTGTTTGTTGGCAATCTGTATATCTTCTTTGGAGAAATGTCTATTTAGGTCTTCTGCCCATTTTTGGACTGGGTTGTTTGCTTTTTGATATTCAGCTGCATGAGCCCCGTATAAATTTTGGAGATTAATCCTTTGTCAGTTGCTTCATTTGCAAATATTTTCTCCCATTCTGAGGGTTGTCTTTTTGTCTTGTTTATGGTTTCCTTTGCTGTGCAAAAGCTTTGATGTTTCATTAGGTCCCATTTGTTTATTTTTGTTTTTATTTCCATTTCTTTAGGAGGTGGGTCAAAAAGGATCTTGCTGTGATTTATGTCATAGAGTATTATGCCTATGTTTTCCTCTAAGAGTTATATAGTGTCTGGCCTTACATTTAGGTCTTTAATCCATTTTGAGTTTATTTTTGTGTATGGTGTTAGGGAGTGTTCTAATTTCATTCTTTCACATGTAGCTGTCCAGTATTCCCAACACCACTTATTGAAGAGGCTGTCTTTTCTCCATTGTATATTCTTGCCTTCTTTATCAAAGATAAGATGGCCATATGTGTGTGGGTTTATCTCTGGGCTTTCTATCCTGTTCCATTGATCTATAATTCTGTTTTTGTGCCAGTACCATACTGTCTTGATTACTGTAGCTTTGTAGTATAGTATGAAGTCAGGGAGCCTGATTCCTCCAGCTCCATTTTTCTTTCTCAAGATCGCTTTGGCTATTCGGGGTGTTTTGTGTTTCCATACCACTCGTGAAATATTTTGTTCTAGTTCTGCGAAAAGTGCCATTGGTAGTTTGATAGGGATTGCATTGAATCTGTAGATTGCTTTGGGTAGTAGATTCATTTTCACAATGTTGATTCTTCCAATCCAAGAACATGGTATATCTCTCCATCTATTTTATCATCTTTAATTTCTTTCATCAGTGTCTTATAATTTTCTGCATACAGGTCTTTTGTCTCCTTAGGTAGGTTTATTCCTAGGTATTTTATTCTTTTCTTGCAATGGTAAAATGGGAGTGTTTCCTTAATTTCTCTTTCAGATTTTTCATCATTAATGTATATGAATGCAAGAGATTTCTGTACATTAATTTTGTAACCTGCTACTTTACCAAATTCATTGATTAGCTCTAGTAGTTTTCTAGTAACATCTTTAGGATTCTCTATGTATAGTATCATGTCATCTGCAAACAGTGACAGTTTTACTTCTTCTTTTCCAATTTGGATTCCCTTTTCATCTCTGATTGCTGTGGCTAAAACTTCCAAAACTATGTTGAATAATAGTGGTGAGAGTGGGTAACTTTGTCTTGTTCCTGACCTTAGTGGAAATGGTTTCAGTTTTTCACCATTGAGGACGATGTTGGCTGTGGGTTTGTCATATATGGCCTTTATTATGTTGAGGAAAGTTCCCTCTATGCCTACTTTCTGCAGGGTTTTTATCATAAATGGGTGTTGAATTTTGTCAAAGGCTTTCTCTGCATCTATGGAGATGATCATATGTTTTTTCTCCTTCAGTTTGTTAATATAGTGTATCACATTGATTGATTTGCGTATATTGAAGAATCCTTGCGTTCCTGGAATAAACCCCACTTGATCATGGTGTATGATCCTTTTAATGTGCTGTTGGATCTGTTTGCTAGTAGTTTGTTTAGGATTTTTGCATCTATGTTCATCAGTGATATTGGCCTGTAGTTTTCCTTTCTTGTGACATCCTTGTCCGGTTTTGGTATCAGGGTGATGGTGGCCTCGTAGAATGAGTTTGGGAGTGTTCCTCCCTCTGCTATATTTTGGAAGAGTCTGAGAAGGATAGGTGTTAGCTCTTCTCTAAATGTTTGATAGAATTCGCCGGTGAAGCCATCTGGTCTTGGGCTTTTGTTTGTTGGAAGATTTCAGTGCTTGTGATTGGTCTGTTCATATTTTCTATTTCTTCCTGGTTCAGTCTCAGAAGGTTGTGCATTTCTAAGAATTTGTCCATTTCTTCCAGGTTGTCCATTTTGTTGGCACAGAGTTGCTTGTAGTAATCTCTCATGATCCTTTGTATTTCTGCAGTGTCAGTTGTTACTTCTCCATTTTCATTTCTAATTCTATTGATTTGAGTCTTCTCCCTTTTTTTCTTGATGAGTCTGGCTAATGGTTTATCAATTTTGTTTATCTTCTCAAAGAACCAGCTTTTAGTTTTATTGATCTTTGCTATCGTTTCCTTCATTTCTTTTTCATTTATTTCTGATCTGATCTTTATGATTTATTTCCTTCTGCTAACTTTGGGGACTAAACTCTCATTTTCAAAGGACATACCATATCAGGAATAAGTCTAACAAGTTGGTGCCAATCTGGACAAGTATGTATGTGTATACACACACACACACACACACACACACACACACACACACTCTTAGCCTCACAGCCTGAGTGGTGGCCAGGAGACCAGTGTGGAGATGGAGAAACAGGTGGCTTTCCTGACATTCTGGCTTTCTTTCTGCTTCTATCACTCATTCCTACCCCAGGGCCTTTGCTCTTGCCATCCCCTTTGCTGGGAACACTTCCAGATTTTCACAAGGACACTCCACCTTATCATTCAGGTCTCAGAGACCTTCTCTGTTTCTATGAGCATTTCCTTGGTCCACAACCATTGTCACCCTATTTTTATTTCCTTCACAGATTATTGTATGGCTTCTTTTTTCAACAGTAGACCTCCAAAGAGATAGCTTTTTCCTGGGCTGAGGGATTAGAATTGGGGTCCAAATTTCTCCCTAAATATTTCACTTTTGACTTAAACATTTTTTAACGAAGAGGATTTAAAGTTTAGAATAGGGAATTCCCTGGTCCAGTAGTTAGGACTCCATGCTTTCAATGCCAGTGCCCAGGTTCAATCCCTGGTTGGGGAACTAATATCCCACAAGCCACGTGGCACGGCCAAAAAAAAGAGTTTAGAATATATAATTTTTGATCACATTTGAACTTTAGCCTGAACGCCATCCAGGAGGCTTTCATCTCTCTTCTATTCTCCATTGATTCTGGGACCAAGAGGCCTGGCTGGAGATGCCAAAGGAAGAGATGTGAGTGATTCCCAAGCACCTCACCACACACACAGAAAGATCTCCTAACAGGCCTTTAGGGCATCTCATATTCCCATCATGTGTAACTACACCCTTCAGAAAATGAAAGGTATAGAACCCAATGTGGGTGGAGCTATGGGAAAAAAAAGGGGAGCATATGTATTATCTTAGGAGACAATGCTGACAGTGTGACAGTAGGGCTTAAAAATGGTCTTCGGGACTTCCCTGATGGCGCAGTGGTTAAGAATCTGCCTACCAATGCAGGGGACATGGGTTTGAGCCCTGCTCTGGGAAGATCCCGCATGCTGCGGAGCAACTAAGCCCGTGCGCCACAACTACTGAGCCTGTGCTCTAGAGCCCACGAGCCACAACTACTGAGCCCATGTGCCACAACTACTGAAGCCCGTGCACCTAGAGCCTGTGCTCCGCAACAAGAGAAGCCACCGCAATGAGAAGGCTGAGCACCGTAAAAATAGCCCCTGCTTGCCGCAACTAGAGAAAGCCTGTGCACAGCAACAAAGACCCAACACAGCCATAAATAAATAAATAAAATTTAAAAAATGATCTTCTAGGTATCCCTTGGTGGTCCAGTGGTTCGGACTCCATACTTCCACTGCAGGGAGCATGGGTTCAATCCCTGGACCCGCAAGCTGTGTGGCACGGCCAAAAATAAATAAATAAATAAATAAATTAATTAATTAAAAAAAAAAGGTCTCCTACTCTGCTTTAGCTCCTAGGCCTCATGACCTTTCCCCAAAGCATTATGTATTTAGATGTTCCTAAAGACAATGCTTATGGTGATAAATAATTGGAAACCATTTAAATGAATGTATAATGATTTCAAACTTCACAACCATTTTCACATCGACATCTATTATAATGCTATAGTATAGTCTAGACGCTGTATTTACATACATAACGAAATCCTTATATCCAGCCAACTGTGAGCCATTGGGGTACTACTGAAAAAGCAGAGAATAGCTACGGAGAGAAAAAGATTGGAAGACATATACCAGCTTTAGTAGAGATCATCTGAGGATTTAATAATTTATTCTTATGGATATATATATCCACATATACTAATTTTGAAATTAGAAATAAAAGTTTCATTTTTATCCATCATCCATCCATTTATTCTGTCACTCATTGACATGGACAAGTCATCTAATCTGAACCTCTGTTTTCTTACCTGTTAAATGGGGCCAACATTTAGACCTGCCTTACCTAACTCATAGATGATGAAAATTTAGTAAGATAACATAAGGAAAGGGCTTTGTAACTGTAAGGAGTTACACAAATGTATGATAGTTGGACTGTTTCAACATCATATACACGTACACAAATATTGTTATGTTCAATAGGTAGAAAACAGGGGAGTCCCTCTACATCCCCAATAATCTCTACCAAACGTGTACTTGTGCATTGACAAGGATTGGAAGTGCATTTGGAACATTTCTATCAGTTACATGCCCTTGGCTTTACCTGAAAAGCTGCTGAAATGCATAAAAAATTATAATAACACAAACTCTAGCCCTTCGGGCACCTATTCTCATGCATATAACAACCCAACCTGGGGTTATGTTAAGGGGAAGCCTGGCCTGTGCCGAAATGATGCTGTCCTATCTCTTCCTTCTGAAATGCATCCTGCTTTCACCCACCCTGTTACCTACCTCACACTTTACCAGCTAACAGAGAAAGGCTTTCAGACTTTTTTGCCCATAAGTAGTGTCCTCTCCCACTGTTTCCTTCTTGAAAGATTTATTTCCTAGAAATCCAGCAGCCTCCCCAAATGTCCCTGCTTTCCAGCAAACCCCTCCCACCCCAATGTCCCTGCCTTTGGAGGAGGAAGACACACCAGGGGTAAGATATCTTATCTTTAAGCGGTACTGATGTTTTTAGAGGTCATCATCAGTCCCGCTGCTTAGTTGTTAAGGACACAGATAAAGTGCCTGAGCTCACAGTGGGACAGGAGTCACTCCCTCAGGGGCAGGCCCCAGGCAGGGATAAGACAGGTGTGTTCTGTGCTAGTCTGGATAGGGAACGCCCAGGCTGGGGCTCGGCTCCAGATGCTGCATGAGACACTGGCACTGGTACTGCCAGATCTCTGGACTTTCCTGGAGAGGCCAGTTTTTCATGTGAAATTTACCACTAAAAATAAAAAAGATAATAATAACAAAATTGGGCAGGTCAAACAAAGCTGGTTTATGGACTGCCAATTCACTTTTCACCCTGATGCCAGAATGTGTTCTCAGGTGTTCAGACCTTGGCCCAGTGCCCTTTCCAACAGTCATGTATATGGCTTGTCTTCTGGGCCTCCAGGTGCTTCTTCCTGCTGGTTTCCTAATCCACTCAATGGGGCTGGTTTTCTTGAAAGTGGCAGAAAGAGGCTCCCGAGAGGCGACAGTGACACTCTTGCCCGGGAGACAGCTGTGCCATGAGAGATGGGTACCCAGGAGCCAGACTCTCATTCCTCTTCCTTGGCTCAGTGCCCTGCCCTCTGAGTCACCAGGCCTGGGAAAACCAAGGCACTTAGACTGATAGGAGAACTAACCCCTGGCCGTGCCCTGTTCATCCCAAATTCCCCAACATTAGGAAGCTGCCAGTGACTGAAACAAGAAAAGAAGGGGATGGCAAATATGCCTGTTTGACTCGCAGCTGTCCAAACTGGGCCTGGAGAGACGGCAGCTGCATTCTGAGCCTGTCTGCTCGGGCACCAACCCCAGAGGGCAGTGCACAAGCAGCCTGGCGCTGTCCTGGCCGCAGCCGTTGCGAGAAAAAGGTCTAAAGTGGATTGTACCATAAAAGCCTGAAAAAGTGGCTCCAAAAATAACACCTGAACAAAACCACTTAGAACTTTTGTATCCATTAGGAGCTTCTTCAGGGCCTGTGACAGTGTTGATAATTTTAGAATTGTTCAACCAGGCCCACTGACAGGGTATCTAACCCCTCCGATGCAGCCAGAATTCAGGAAATGTCTACATAGTTGTGAGAAAGCATTAGACTTCAAAGAATCAGGTTTAAATGGGGAATGGTTAAAGGCACAGAAGACAGACTGACATAACTGTAGGCTGTTCTCAACTTTGCTTAAATATGTGTATAAATATGCAGAGAAAAATTCTGGAAAGCAATGCATAAAAATGTTCAGAGTAGATATCTCTGATAGTGGGAATGAGTGAGTTTATTTTCTATCTCTTTGTATACTGCTCCAAAAAAGATTTAAGGAAACCTACAAATAGATAACGGAAAATTGATTCAGAAATAAGGGGGAAAGAAGGCGCAAAGAGAAATGTGGGGAAGTAAGATTGAGGCAGGAAAAAAGGCAGGTGCTATGTATTAAGTGGAACCATATGAAATTGCCATTTTTGTAAATCAAAGATCTTCCCCAATCTCATGGGCTTCAACTTAACACAAAATGCAGATCTATACTCACTGGAGCGAAGGCAACTTTGGCTCTTAGTTTCCTAGTCACCAACTAGAAGGGGAAAAGAACACTAGTTAAAAACCTATGGCGGGACTTCCCTGGTGGCGCAGTGGGTAAGAATCCTCCTGCCAATGCAGGGGACACAGGTTTGAGCCCTGGTCTGGGAAGATCCCACATGCCATGGAGCAACTAAACCCATACACTACAACTACTGAGCCTGCGCTCTAGAGCCCAGAAACAACAAGTACCGAGCCTGCGTGCCACAACTACTGAAGCCCATGTGCCTTGAGTCCATGCTCCGCAACAAGAGAAGCCACCACAATGAGAAGCCTGCGCACCGCAACGAAGAGTAGCCCCTGCTCGCCACAACTAGAGAAAGCCTGCACGCAGCAATGAGGGCCCAATGCAGCCAAAAAAAAATAAATAAACAAACAAACAAACAAAAAAACCTATGGCATTCATCAGGTAAAAGCAAACTAGATACACAAGACTTTCCTTCTATAGTTTCCAAGACCATATTTTCCTTTTGTAACCAGAGATTTTTAAAGTAAATGCTTTATAAGAAATTGGTGCTGGACCTGAGGCCTCCATCCCTGAGTTCTCAGATTTGGGGCAATGTCACTCCATCTCTCAACAAGAAGATAATGTCTACTCAACCCACTCCAAAGGTGGTTTTGAGTATTCAAATAAAATGATGCTCAATAAGATTCAAATAAGATGTGAAATTAATCAAGAAGCCTTGCAGAATTGGTAATTGCACCACTTATTAAGTGCTTGCAATAGTCAGATACTGTGCTGGTGCCTAGTAACAAATAAGCCCTAGAGAGTTATAGTCACAGATGTAACAGACTCACACCTTATGAAACTGGTGAATGTAAAGTGCCTTGCATGTCTGACACACAGGATATCAACCACAGTAATGATTGTTAGTATTAATACTTCTAAGAGATTTGGATGCTTTGCTTGAGTAATAACTAACAGGTCCTAAGTTTGCAGAACTTTGCATATTTTATAAGTTGTTTAGTAAATTAATGAATATCAAGTATTATCATAGTGCCCAATACATAGTAGGGACTCAGGGAAAAGCTATTAGTTCATTTATTTCTTGTTAAAGGTCTGTTACAAATAGAAGCAAAGTCCAGATCTCAAACCCTGGCCTCTCTTGCTCTCAAACCCTTCTTACCACACTATACACACATTCTGAACACATAGTAGGTACAATATATAATTATCAATTTAGTGAATCAGGCCTCAGTACCTTGAGCTTTCTTTCTTTTTTTTTTTTTTTTTTGCCTTGAATCCATTTTTTAAGTTGTAAATGTTCCCTTAAAATTCCCTGCTACCCTCTTTTGTTTCACTGTTATTTAATTTATCATAACCAATTTCTCCTCCCACCTCTCCTAGGGGGAAAAATTATTCTGAATTTTATTTTCCTCTGGAATTTGAGGTCTCCTCTGACACTTCTCTCTGGCCAACAGAGAGACTGGGACCTTCCCACAGCAGCCAGTCAAGAAGCCTTTATGGAGCACCTACTATGTGTCAGGCTCTATATGAAGGCCTAATCCCTGCGCTCATAGAGCTTACAGCAGTGGATTGTCATGAAGACTAACTTAAATGATGCATGTACAGTGCCAAATACAAAGCTCGGCACACAATAGGACTCCATTGTGCCTCTTATCTTTAGTTCTGGGTGGGGAGCCTCTTTCTTCCAAGCCCCAAATCTAGGCCTCATGCATTATCTCATTCCATACTCACAGTGCCTCAATTATTAATTGTTTATGCACTAGAGAAGAAAAATCCAGTTTGCCTAACTCCAAAGCTTATGCTTCTGTCCAGGGCCTGGCACGGGGGGAAGCATGAAGCACTTAAAGTACAAAACTCAAGGAGGGACTCTCGCTCATGTTCAAGTGCAGACATTTCCATTCTCTCCAGGACCCCAAACGTTTACTGACACCTGCATCGTCTTCCACCTGGTAAGATTCTAGCTTGGAGGTTTTCTGTGAAATTAACATGTTCTTTCTCTACCCCTAGACTTACTTTCCTTCTTCCTTCCTTCTTTCCTTCCTCCCTCCCTCCCTTTCTTCCTTCCTTCCTTTCTTTCTTTCTCTTTCCCTTCTTCCCCTTCTTCCTCTCCTTCTCCTCCTCCTTCTCCTTCTCCTTCTCCTTCTTCCTTTTCTCTTCTTTTCTTTTTTTTTCTTTGCCTCAACCCAGCTCAGTGTTGGCCTCTGTCCGGCTCCAAAACCATAGCAAGGAGGCCTATCCATACCTGGTTTTCTGGCAGCACAAATCTCTGAGCCAGTGGTTTCTAAAGAGAAAGGCTGCTCCATGCACTGGGTTAACCTAAATTTAAATCACAGGGCAGCAGTCTAACAGCAGGACCAGACACAGCTCCAACAGCCAAGGATGTTTCATACTTTCCAAGGTGTTAAAGCAAGAGTCAGGCCAGCTGGCAGGAGAGACCAGAGAACTCACAATAGCTCCTCGCCATTTAAACAGTAGTTCCTAAAGTGTGGCTCCCAGACTAGCAGCATCCACAGCACTAGGACCTTTTCGGCAATGCAGCTTCTCAGCCCCACCCCAGATTTTCTGATGGGAAAGTCAGGAGATGTGGCACAACAGTCATACAGGTGATTCTGGTATGCACATAATTTGGAGAACGGCTAGCTTGTAAGATAGAGCCCAAAGTCGGCTGTAACAGAACATCCATGGCTCTGCCTACACCTCCAGCCTCATCTCTTCTCTCCCCTTGTCACCTCCTCCGGAAAGCTCTCCCAGGGACGGGCAAACACTGTGCCTTACTAGTCTTTGTGTCCCTAGTGCCTAGAATAGGATCTGGTTCTCAGTGAATATTTGTTGAATAATAAAATCAAAGCAGACATGAGAAAGTGGGGCTCAGGGTATAGTTTCCATAGAAGTGCAACAACTCCCCGAACCCAAACTCTGGCCGATAGCCAATGCCACGGCCAGGTGAGTCTTCAGTGAAAAAGCTCAGATGTAACAGAAGGTCTCAGTATAATGAACTGACCCACTTATTTCCTCCTAAAAGCAGCAGCCACTACTCAGCTTCAGCTGATTGTTGCTATTGGGAGTGAGGACCAGTGTTGCTATGTCTCTCACGTCTCAGAAACCAGAAATTAAGACCTTTAGCTAAAATTTTAGAATTTTTGAGGTTGGTTCAAATTTTAAAAAAAGCAAGACCCTCCAAAAACTCAACTGGAGGAGCCAAACAAAATACATCTCAGGCCAAATGCAGCAAACTAGCTGCTGGCTAGCTCACTACCTCTGCCTGAGGTACCTCTCACTACCTCTCACTGTTAAGCTCTTTCTAGAACTTAAGTTCTTAATGACAATAGAATATACACTGCATGAGGGCAGATATTTTTCTCTTACTCATTGCTGTGTCCCCCAAACCTGGAGGGGTGCCTGGCTCAGAGTAGAACTAAATTGACATTTGTGGAATGAATAAATGAGAGGACAGTCCTACGCCATCAATGTCATGGCCTGTCTCTGTGCCAGTTCCCCTTTTATCAGAACCTGGCTCATCTCAGGAAGGAAGGCCCCCAAGTGCCCACCTGATCACAGACATCACATTCCTGCCCCGACTCTCCAAAACACCAGTGCCTTCCCACTACTAATGACGATGTGGTTGCCCCTGGCTCTCTCCCATCACAGAATGCAGAAGGTGAGGAGGGGCTCCTTGCCCCTGTGATGTGTCCATGTTTGCACTGGGCAATCCCAGAGGATTTTATCCTGGGAACAGCCGCTAGTTACCAGGAACAATAAGGCCTCTTTGTCCTTATAGGAACTCAGTAAAATTGAGATCTTTTCCCTTCCTTGCTAGAGGCTTTATAACCCCTGAGAAAGGGCAAGGAGGTTTGCCATTTTTAACTGCTACCGTTGGCTGTTATTTCATCCTTTCTGATCTGCTGGAGGTGGGACCCTTGAATGTAACTCAGAAAAAAGCTGTGGGCAGCCACAGTGGAGCAAACAAAATCTAGTCTCATCTTGTTTCAGGAAGTGAGCCTCTTCTAATTTGGGGTCACTGCACAAGTCACGTAGTCCCAGCCCTTAATGGTAATCCGGCCAAATTTCAATTCTTTCCAGAAACTTCCAAAGTAACCCCTTCTGATCCATGCACTGTGGTACCTACTGAGCCCTCTCACAGGGAACCTGTCAAAGCACTTTCCTCTCTCCCAGGAATTTAAGGCACCATCCTGTGTATAACTTCATGGAAACCTTTGTTCAGATAAAATTGCAGTACTGCAATCACCTCCACAATTTACAGCTAACACAGAAGCACAGAATGTTTAATTTGGAACAAACCTTAGAAATCATCCATTCCAGTGATTTTTTTTTTTCTGTGCAAATAGATAAAAGAGATAAAAGCAGAACTGCATGATCTGATCCCCCAGCCGCCCATGCTCTTTCCTCCTCCCAATCTCCCTTCAGCCCTAATAACCTGGGGGGTAGGGGAGACAGGGGAGCATTTGGGAGGGAGCTCTGTGAAACCCCTGGGATTTCCAAGTTGCAGCTTGAAAACCTGAATCACTCTCATATTCAGAAAAAAAGAAGAAAAAAAACACACATTTATTGAAGGTTTCTATTACAAAAGGAATTTACGGTTGCGTGAAAATTGTGAAATTTTAAAAAAAGGAGGGAAGTTACTATCAATGAATAGTCACTATGACAGTTTGGGTACATTTCCTTCCAGTTTTTTTATTTCCTACACACAGAGGGGTTTTGTTTGTTTGTTTGTTTTTGTTTTTTGCCTGGGGCTGTGTGCCACCAGATCGAGGGCACCTTTTCCCAATTCATACGAAAAAGTGAGGCAGGACTAGGGCCTGTGTTGGAGGTCCACAAACCTCCTGCCTGCCAGGTTCATTCCACAGATCTGGCTTCATTCTGTTTGTAACCACAATCACCCTTTTTGGTGACCTCACTATTTACCACGGATGAGCATAAGCGGCAGATTCAGGGCCTTAGGGAGAGATTTTGATAGGAAAGCAGATACTAAGCCCCAAGTAAGACCAGAGCTAAAGCCACCACATGGACATCCAAGCATTCAGCCACAGGTCGGGGGAGGAAGGTGGGCAGCGTTCCAGGGACAGGCTGCACACCACCGGAGGGCTTTCTCATTTTCTGTTGAGCAAGGGAGCAGGGATCCCTAATACCCTACCTCACCCTCAGCTGATGATACTGTTTTTAATCTTTTTTTTTTTTTTTTTTTCTTGCCGTACCCGGGCCTCTCACCGTTGTGGCCTCTCCCATTGAGGAGCACAGGGTCCGGACGCACAGGCCCAGCGGCCATGGCTCACGGGCCCAGCTGCTCCGCGGCACGTGGGATCCTCCCGGACCGGGACACGAACCCGCGTCCCCTGCATCGGCAGGCGGACTCTCAACCACTGCACCACCAGGGAAGCCGATGTTTTTAATCTTGATGAGAAAATGGAGGCCCTCAGAACAGACCTTCCCATGCCTGCATCAAATTAACTCATCTCCCTGAATTTTGTACCCATATACTCTGCATTCCTTCTTTGTCCATGGCTGAGCTCTCCTGGCTCCTATCCCAGACAACCCTTTACTAGATCCTCTCCCCCATCACCTGCTCCAGGACAACTTTCCTGAAAGTGCCCCGAGCCCCACCTGCCTCATTTAGTTCTTTCCTCAGTGGGGATTTTTCCCATTGGCACACACGTGGGAATCTTTCCCATTGGCATACAACTTGCTGGGTTTTCTGCCATCTTTCGAAACCATCCTCCTCCTTGACCTCACATCCCCCTCTTAGCTACCATCTCATTTCTCCTGCTCCTCTTTTAGCAAAATTCCTTGAGTCATCCACATTCTGTCTTTACTTCTTTCCTCCAACCCATTCTCTCTTGAACCCATTCTAGCGAGGCTTTGGCCCCCAGTATGCCACTAAAAGAGCTTTATCAAGATCACCACCACCTTCCATGTTGTTAATCCCATGTTCAGTGCTTGGTCATCTTAACCTTGTGATAGCATTTTTGAGGCACATGAACCCTGTCTCTGACTCGAATGTTTGATTGCTTAGCTTCTTTCTTAATGTTCCTCCTACATCATGACCAGTCATTCCTTCTCATGAGTCGCTTGTTGGAGTCCTTTCCTGACCTTTACATGTCTAAGTGTCCCAGGGATCAGTCCTCAGTTCTCTTCCACTCAGCCCTTAGATCAATGACCTTCAAACTTTTGACCATGACTCACAGTAAGAAATACATTTTATATCCTGACCCAGTTTGTGCATGTACGCAAACACAACTGAAATAAAATATTTCACAAAACAATGACCGACCTTACTATGTACAACAGACTGAAATTTTTTATTATCTATTTTCTTTTTTTAAAAATGCTGGTCAGGACCACCGTTAGGTCACAGGTCATGCCCTTGTCATTAAATGCCTTTAAATGCCATCTCTATACTGACAACTCCCAAATACATTATCTCCCCGCTGGACCTACCTGACCTTCAGACATGAATTTCCAACGGACTCTCAACAGTTCCCATTATAGGCATATCTCGCCAGGCTTTCAAACTTGACCTGACCTAAACTGCACTCCTGACTCCCCCAGTCTTACTCATCTCAGTAATGGGTCACTCAATTGCTCAGATCAAAAACTTTACAGCATAAAATTTAAAAAGACGTAATACCTATCCTTCCCAAATTATTTTTAAAAACTGAAGAGGAAGGAATGTTTCCAAACTCATTCTATGAGGTCAGCATTACCCTGATACCAAAATTAGACAAAGACACCACAAAAAAAAAAAAAGAAAGGAAATTGCATGCCAATATCCCTGATAAAAATAGATGCAAAAATCCTCAACAAAATACTAGCAAACTGAATTCAACAACACATTAAAAGGATTATACACCATGAACACATGGGATTTATTCCAGGGGCGTAAGGATGATTCAATATTCACAAATCAACATGATTCATCACATTAACAAAACAAAGGATAAAAATCATATCATCTCAATATATGCAGAAAAAGCATCTGACAAAGTTCAGCATCCACTGATGATAAAAACTTTCAATAAAGTGAGTATAGAGGGAACATACCTCAGCATAATAAAGGCCATTTATGACGAACCCACAGGTAACATCATACTCAATGGTGAAAAGCTGGAAGCTTTTCCTCTGAGATCAGGAACAATACAAGGATGCCCAGCTCACCACTTTTATGCAACATAGTATTGGAAGTCCTAGCTACAGCAATCAAACAAGAAAAATAAATAAAAGGCATTCAAATTGGATGGGAAGAAGCAAAACTATCACTATTGGCAGATGATATGATACTATATATAGAAAACCCTAAAGACTCCACCAAAAAACTAAAAAAAAAATAATAAGTGAATTCAGTAAAGTTGCAGAATACAAAATTAATATACACACCTTGCTGTACATCTGAAACTAACACAACATTGTTAATCAACTATACTCTAAAATAAAATAAAAATTAATATACAGAAATATGTTGCATTTCTATACACAGATAATAAACTATCAGAAAGAGAAATTAAGAAAACAATAGCAGTTACAATTGCATTAAAAACAATAAAATACCTAGGAATAAATTTAACCAAGGAGTACTCTTAAAACTGTAAGACACTGATGAAAGAAATTGAAGACAACACAAATAAATGGAAAGATATTCCATATTCATGTTAAAATGTTTATACTACCCAAAATAATCTACAGATTCAAAGTAATCTCTGTAAAAATACCCATGGCATTTTCCAGAAAACTAGATCAAATAATTCTAAAATTTGTATGTAAACACAAAAGACCCCAAACAGCAAAAGCAATCTTGGAAAAGAATAACAAAGCTGGGACCATTACACTCCCTGACTCCAAACTATACTACAAAGATACAGTAATCAAAACAGCATAGTACTGGCACAAAATTAGACACATAGATCAATAGACCAGAATAGAGAGCCCAGAAGTAAACCTACACTTATATGGTCAATTAATCTATGACAAAGGAGTCAAGAATATACAATGGGGAAAAAAACAGTCTCTTCAATAAATGATGCTGGGAAAACTAGACAGCCACATGTAAAGAATGAAATTAGACCACCTTCTTACACCATATACAAAAAGAAACTCAAAATGGATTAAAGACTTAAATATCGGGGCTTCCCTGGTGGTGCAGTGGTTGAGAGTCTGCCTGCCGATGCAGGGGACACGGGTTCGTGCCCCGGTCCGGGAAGATCCCACATGCCGCGGAGCGGCTGGGCCCGTGAGCCATGGCCGCTGAGCCTGCGCGTCCGGAGCCTGTTCTCTGCAACGGGAGAGGCCACAACAGTGAGAGGCCCGCGTAATGCAAAAAAAAAAAAAAAAAGACTTAAATATCAAAACCTGAAACCATAAGAATTTTAGAAGACAACATAGGCAGTAAGCTCTTTGACACTGGTCTTAGCTGTATCTTTTTGGATCTGTCTCCTCAGGCAAGGGCAACAAAAGCAAAAATAAACAAACTGGACTACATCAAACTAAAAAGCTTTTTGCACAGCAAGGAAACCATCAATAAAATGAAAAGGCAATCCACTGAATGGGAGAAGATATTTGCAAATGACATGTCCAATAAGGGGGATAATATCCAAAATATGTAAAGAACTCAGACAGATCAATATATTAAAAAACAAACAAACAAACAAAAAACCTCCAAGGCAATCACTTCTCACCCCTTCTGTTACCATGCTAGCCTGCCCATCTTCTTCTCTCACTGGATTATTTCTAGTGTCTTAATGGGCTTTATGGGTCTGCTCCAATCCCTCTACAGTCTATTCTCCAATACAGAGGCCAAAGAAATCTTTGACATGAACTATAACATGTCCTTTCCTACTCGAGCCTTCCCGTGTCTCCCTGTCCCACTTACAACACAATCTAAAGTCTTCCCAGAAAGAAAGAAAACTACAGGCCAATATCACTGTTGAATATAGATGCAAAAATCTTCAACAAAATACTAGCAAACAGAATCCAACAGCACATTAAATGGATCATACATTATGATCAAGTGGGATTTACCCCAGGAATGTAAGGATTCTTCATTATATGCAAATCAATCAAATTCATTATATGCAAATCAATCTTTGTTATATGCAAATATCTTCATTATATGCAAATCAATCAACGTGATACACCATATTAACAAGTTGAAGGAGAAAAACTATATGATCGTCTCAATAGATGCAGAGAAAGCTTTCGACAAAATTCAACACCCATTTATGATAAAAACCCTGCAGAAAGCAGGCATAGAGGGAACTTACCTCAACATAATAAAGGCCATATATGACAAACCCACAGCCAACATCGTCCTCAATGGTGAAACCATTTCCACTAAGGTCAGGAACAAGACAAGGATGCCCACTCTCACCTATTATTCAAAATAGTTTTGGAAGTCCTAGTCACGGCAATCAGAGAAGAAAAAGAAATAAAAGGAATACAAATTGGAAAAGACGAGGTAAAACTGTCACTGTTTGCAGATGACATGATACTATACATAGAGAATCCTAAAGATGCCACCAGAAAACTACTAGAGCTAATCAATGAATTTGGTAAAGTTGCAGGATACAAAATTAATGCACAGAAATCTCTTGCATTTCTATACACTAAGGATGAAAAATCTGAAAGAGAAATTAAGGAAACACTCCCATTTTACCATTGCAAGAAAAGAATAAAATACCTAGGAATAAACCTACCTAAGGAGACAAAAGACCTGTATGCAGAAAATTATAAGACACTGATGAAAGAAATTAAAGATGATACAAAGAGATGGAGAGATATACCATGTTCTTGGATTGGAGGAATCAACATTGTGAAAATGACTCTACTAGCCAAAGCAATCTACAGATTCAGTGCAATCCCTATCAAACTACCAATGGCACTTTTTGCAGAACTAGAACAAAATATTTCACAATTTGTATGGAAACACAAAACACCCTGAATAGCCAAGGCAATCTTGAGAAAGAAAAATGGAGCTGGAGGAATCAGGCTCCCTGACTTCAGACTATACTACAAAGCTACAGTAATCAAGACAGTATGGTACTGGCACAAAAACAGAAATATAGATCAATGGAACAGGATAGAAAGCCCAGAGATAAACCCACACACATATGGTCACCTTATCTTTGATGAAGAAGGCAAGAATATACAGTGGAGAAAAGACAGCCTCTTCAATAAGTGGTGTTGGGAATACTGGACAGCTACATGTAAAAGAACGAAATTAGAACACTCCCTAACACCATACACAAAAATAAACTCAAAATGGATTAAAGATCTAAATGTAAGGCCAGACACTATATAACTCTTAGAGGATAACATAGGCAGAACACTCTATGATATAAATCACAGCAAGATCCTTTTGACCCACCTCCTAGAGAAATGGAAATAAAAACAACAATAAACCAATGGGACCTAATGAAACATCAAAGCTTTCGCACAGCAAAGGAAACCATAAACAAGACAAAAAGACAACCCTCAGAACGGGAGAAAACACTTGCAAATGAAGCAACTGACAAAGGATTAATCTCCAAAATCTATAAGCAGTTCATGTAGCTGATTATCAAAAAAACAAACAACCCAATCCAAAAATGGGCAGAAGACGTAAATAGACATTTCTCCAAAGATATACAGATTGCCAACAAACACATGAAATAATGCTCAACATCATGAATCATTAGAGAAATGCAAATCAAAACTACAATGAGATATCATCTCACACGGTCAGAATGGCCATCATCAAAAAAAATCTACAAACAATAGATGTTGGAAAGGGTGTGGAGAAAAGGGAACCCTTTTGCACTGTTGGTGGGAATGTAAATTGATACAGCCACTGTGGAGAACAGTATGGAGGTTCCTTAAAAAACTAAAAATAGAACTACCATATGACCCAGCAATCCCACTACTGGGCATATACCCTGAGAAAACCATAATTCAAAAGGAGTCATGTACCAGAATGTTCATTGCAGCTCTATTTACAATAGCCAGGACATGGAAGCAACCTAAGTGTCCATCATTGGATGAATGGATAAAGAAGATGTGGCACATATATGCAATGCAATATTACTCAGCCATAAAAAGGAAAGAAACTCAGTTATTTGTAGTGAGGTGGATGGACCTAGAGTCTGTCATACAGAGTGAAGTAAGTCAGAAAGAGAAAAACAAATACTGTATGCTAACACATATATATATGGAATCTAAAAAAAAAAAAAAAGGTCAAAGAACCTAGGGGCAAGACCGGAATTAAGATGCAGACCTACTAGAGAATGGACTTGAGGATACGGGGAAGGGGAAGGGTAAGCTGTGACAAAGTGAGAGAATGGCATGGACATATATACACTACGAAATGTAAAATAGATAGCTAGTGGGAAGCAGCCGCATAGCACAGGGAGATCAGCTTGATGCTTTGTGACCGCCTGGAGGGGTGGAACAGGGAGGGTGGGAGGGAGGGAGACGCAGGAGGGAAGAGATACCAGGACATATGTATATGTATAACTGACTCACTTTGTTATAAAGCAGAAACAGACACACCATTGTAAAGCAATTATACTCCAATAAAGATGTTAAAAAATAAATAAATAAAAAAGTCTTCCCAGGCCGTCCACATGTGGCTGGTCTAACCTCATTTCCTTCACTCCAGCCACATCAGCCCTCCTGCTGTTCTATAAACTTGGATATGTTCCTATCCCAGGGCCACTGACCTTGCTGATCCCTCTTCCTGCATGGCACGGGTATGGTACAACTTCCTTCCTTGCTTCACTCAGATCTCTGCTCGAATATTATCTCCTCTGAAAAAGCTTCCCTGACCATTTGGGGGCTGTTTAACACATTATTTTATCTTGTTTTCCTTTTTTCATGCTCATCACCACATAACATTGTTGTATATTTTTTACTTTTCCCATTGTCTATAGACCATAAGTTCCATGAGGGAGGGTTTATCTTGTTCACTGGGTCTAGTAAATTCCTGATACCCAAAAGGAATCTGATGCATTTTATTGAAACAAATGATATTCAAATGGCTCCATTCCAAGCAGGTCAATGTAGGAGTGGCCACTGGAGGATGATAGGGAGTAGCAGGGCTACGGGCGGGGCGCAATGGCTAGAGCTTGCCCTGCCCTAAAATATTCATGCAAAGAGAGAAGCTCACATGCAATCAAAGCTAATCTAACAAAAAATGCCACTGTGATGACAAAACCAGAATCCTTCAACAGGCTACCAATGGAGGGGCTGGGGCTAAATTTTAAAACTCAGAGAACATTAGAGTTGTGATCTTTAAGATCTTTGAGACCTTCCTCATTAAACAAATGTAAATGTGGTTACTTGGGCCCCATTGGCATGGAAATGAGATGGCCTACAGTGATGTTAGTAGAACAGTTACCACGCTCTACAGAAGCTTTGATTTTCTTATTCTTCCCTTTATTATGTTGTGGCAACCTGATGTTCAAAACTTTAGTGACTTGTCCAGGGTAACTGTAATTTGGGGCCAAGCCAGGGAAGGTCAAGGATTTTCTGAACCTAGCACAGGGGTCATCTTCCTACCTGAAATAGGAATTCTTTATGAGGCCCTGTAGAGGCTACATGGATTGAATTGTTGAAACACAGAAAAGCGCTTGGCAACTGTGGAGAAGAGCAGATGTGGAGGAAACTTCAGTCAGGAAGGAGGGGCAAGGTGATGGCCCTTGGCTTACCCATCCCACCCTGCACCAGATGGTATATTAGTATAAATCCTCTACTTTGAACCAAAGCCAGCTTTTACTGAGATTTATGTACTTGAAGGCAAGACAATTTCATAACTTCAGATTCAGTGAGGCTTCCTATTCTCAAGCTGCCCTCTGCTTACTGGGAGAATCTGAGCTGATATATAACCTAAACATGGCACTGGATTAGGGGACCTTGCAAACAAAGGTTACTTGGGCACCACTGGCATGGAAATGAGATGCTATGGAGATGTTAGTAGAACAGTTATCACGCTCTACAGAAGCTTTGATTTTCTTATTTTTCCCTTTATTATGTTGTGAGCATTTTTCTTTGTCATTAAATTTTCTTTGAAGTTGTTGAGGCCACAACTTGCATATGCCTCTTCCCAATCTTGCTGAGAGCTCCCCCTCCCTCTCCAGACTGCCCTGCATCTTGCAAAAAGAGAGCTGTGTATGGGGAGCTAGGTGGTTCTCTCCTGCGTTAATAGGGTCTTGTGAGTGCTTCCCTAAGGATGAGGTGGCCTTGAACACCCTAAGGAGGACTACCCTCCCCTCCTATCCTAAATCTCCAAAAGCTTTAGGATGGGGTGGGGAAAGGAGGTCATGTAATTCTGGAGGCAATGCCAGGGGCAACCCCAAGACTCCAACTCAGGCAGGGCCCTTCCCACACACTGCCTGGGGGAGGTGGGGAATGAGCACCTGTTGAGTAAATAGAATATCCCCGAGGCTCTTGAAATCACCATATTTGCCAAGAGTGGAGTAACACGTGATGGCCCAGGGTTTGGATTTATCTCATTTAATCTTCATCATCAGCTTATAAACTTGATCCCATCCACATTTTGCAGAGTACCTAAAATCACACAGCTAGTAATGGCAAAGCACAGGAACCCAGGATACCAAGACCTATTGCTTTTCATCTCTAAACTTTGTGACAAACCACAAGACTCATCATTTAATTTTCATAACCTAGGCAGTCCAGTCATTTAATCTCCATCTTACAGATGAAGAGCTTGGGCTCAGAGAGGCTTCCATAGTTTGCCCAAAGTTACAAAGTTAGTTTCCGGTCCAATCAGAATTCAGACCCAGATTAACTGCTGCTCCAATGGGACACAAGCTCTTGAACAGGTGTCCCCCAGTGAGGAGCTCAGTGACAGACGAGAACACCACTGTTATTCTAGGCACAGGGACTCTCCCCTTTGCTCTACTTCCTCCTTGATGGATCACCGTGACCTCCTTCATCACTATCTGCCAAGCATGGGGTCCCCTGACACCCCACCCTCCTCCACCTACCCTGAGACCAGCTCTGTTCACCCAGGACTTAAGGAAACTAAGCACACTGTGGTTCTAGGTCCCTGGGACCCCACAGCTGTCTTCGTAAAGGGAAGGATGCAATTGGAAAGAGCTGGAAACTGCTGCCACCCGAGAAAGAGGAAGATATTAGGCATTACACAGGGTGAGCCAAGATGTAGCCTAGCCTTCAGCCTCTCTAAATCTCCACTACCCGGCTCCCACCTCAGCGTTCAACAGCCCCACTCATGCCAGCTCCCCCGCTAAACACAGCTGGAAGAGGGGATGCTACTGGCACCAAGTGGGTAGAGTCTAGGTTTGCTGCTAAACAGCTTGCACTGCACAGCCCCCCACGAAGAATGATCCAGCCACAAATGTGATTAGTGCCAAGGTCGAGAAATCCCAAGCTAGAGTGTTTCTGTTTTCTTCAAAATGAATGGAGACTGCCACTCTGCAACTTATTCCCTAATTCTCTGTTCCATCTACTATGTGGCACTGGTCTCTACTCCTGTTTAGGAGGCTCATAGTGTAAAGATTAATTAATTGATCACTTCAAGAGACATAGAAGGGACTTCCCTGGTGGTGCAGTGGTTAAGAATCTGCCTGCCAATGCAGGGGACACGGGTTCCATCCCTGGTCCAGGAAGATCCCACGTGCCACGGAGCAACAAAGCCCGTGCGCCACAACTACTGAGCTTGCACTCGAGAGCCCGCGAGCCACAACTACTGAGCCCGCGTCCTGCAACTACTGAAGCCCGCGTGCCTAGAGCCCGCGCTCCGCAACAAGAAAAGCCACCACAATGAGAAGCCCGCACACCGCAACGAAGAGTAGCCCCCGCTCGCCACAACTAGAGAAAGCCCACGCGCAGCAACGAAGACCCAATGCAGCCAAAAATAAGTAAATAAATAAATACATTTATTTTTTAAAAGAAGAGAGACATAGGAAAGTGACCTGAAGGAAGGTCAAACGATCAATTTCTTCTTCCAGAACCCAGGGTAACAGATGAAGGGAGTTTGAAAGAAATTTGAAATGCCTGATATGACAATATGGAGCCTGTGTGGAAACATTCAGGCTGCCTCTTGGACTATAATATAGTATGTGGGACCTAGGCATTCTAATATATCCAAACATCCTCCTGCAAGGCTGCTGACCTTTGTGCCTGGGACCAGAGAAGCTTCAGCTAATGGTCAGTTTTGGAAACCAAGCTCTGATAATCCAAGCGATTTCTGTTCTTAAGTCCTCATCCATCTCAACCTTTCTAGTTGTATTGACATTTCTGATAAATGCTCCTTTCTTGAGACTGTGGCTTCTATGACATTGCACTGTTCTGGCTCAATTTGTGCTGGTTGACCCCTGCCCCCCACGACTCATTCATCCCCTTTGAACAAGTTCTCCTCTCTTCTTTCTCTAAATTCAATGTTAACCCCACTTGGGGGTCATAAGTTGGGGTGCGCGGGCCTCTTACAGCCTTGCTGCTGTCACGGGCGTGGCCCAAGATTGTTGTGGACTCAGCAGAACCTTGAGGGATCCCATCCGACATTCTGGTACTACCTGTGAGCTGTGGGGTGCCACCAGAGTGGACCACATAAAAGAAGAAAGAATTCCATCAAGTTCAAGGTCTTCTTTGTGGTTAAACAGAAAAGATATTTAAGTATCCTGAGAACAAAAAACCTGAAGTTCAGGAAATCAAATCTGATTTTTTAAAAAATGTAATCTTAAAATGTAGCAATGTGGGTGGAGATACAGATTCCTGGGATTACTCCTTCTAGATTGTTGGAGCCCATAAGATAATGACTATGAAAAAAAGCTCATGACTGGAATGACATGGATTTTTTTCCCTTGATGGGTAAACAAAATTAACCCTGGGGGAGGTTCAGAATTAAGAAGAGCTGCAAAGTAAATCAAACCTAGAATAGCAACATTTTTGTGATAAATTTAGAAATAATCTGTACCTATCTGTTCTTTTAATATCTTGAAGTGTTACATACAATTTAGCATATTAGTATTTTCAATAGGTTAACCCAGAGATTTTAATTTAAAATAGGTAATTGCATAATTGATTTAGACTTGAGTTTAAATCGAATTTTTTTAAAAATAATTTTTTAAATAATATTTATTTACTTATTTTGGTTGCACCTTGTCTCAGTTCCAGCAGGTGGGCTCCTTAGTTGCAGCACGTGGGCTCCTTAGTTGTGGCATTCGAACTTTTAGTTGCGGTAGGCATGTGGGATCTAGTTCCCTGACCAGGGATCAAACCCGGGCTCCTTGCATTGGGAGTGCAGAGTTTATGCACTGTGCCACCAGGGAAGTCCCTAAAATTGAAATTTTATTCAGTTCATAAATCATATTGGAACACTTAAGAGTACTTAAAATCTATCATTTTAAGGTTTAATTTGTTACATTTATAAAAATGACGTAAATATCTTGGAAGGTTTGTTATATTTGGCAATTGCAATAACTTAAAGAAACCAAACATATTGCAAGTATAAATGAAGCTTAAAATGTAAATAAAGTGATTTTAAAATTAGTTGTTTAAACTTTGGTAGATTTATAAATAGTAAAAAGATATTTATAAACTGAATTTAAGATGAGCAAAAAGAAGGGTTTTCAAAATTTGAAACTTGAACAAATTTAAAATGAGATTTTAAAAACAAAAATCGGGCTTCCCTGGTGACGAAGTAGTTGAGAATCCACCTGCCAATGCAGGGGACACGGGTTCGATCCCCGGTCCGGCAAGATACCACATGCCACGGAGCAACTAAGCCCGTGCACCACAACTATTGAACCTGCACTCTAGAGCCTGCGAGCCACAACTACTGAGCCCGTGTGCCACAACTACTGAAGCCCACACGCCCTAGAGCCTGTGCTCCACAACAAGAGAAGCCACCAGAGTGAGAAGCCCGTGCACCACAACAAAGAGTAGCCCCCGCTTGCCGCAACTAGAGAAAGCCCGTGTGCAGCAACGAAGACTCAATGCAGCCAAAAATAAATAAATAAATTTATTTAAAATAAATAAATAAAATAAAAATAAAGACTGAAATCTTTTCAGAATAATCCTTTCCATACACAAAAGCCAGTCTCTAGGGCACACAAAAGATAAACAAACAAAAAACACTCATTTGACAACTGAGTTGAACTTGAATGCAAGTTTTTCCAGAGTATATGGATCTGTGCATTTTTCTAGGGACTGGGTCCCATCTTTTCTCATATCCACAGGGTCTTTGACCCCAAAAGTTTAAGAATCTCTCACTGTGGAAGGAGTGACTTGTACCTCTCTTTTCCCAGCCCTATGGATCCGGCTGCCCTGGAGCATCACCTGGACACCCCACCAGCACCCCATATGCAACAGTCTGCAAAACCGTTTTATCAGAGACCCTCCCAAACCAGTCCCTCCCACAGAGATCCCTCTCTACTCTGCAACCCAGATGCTGTCACCCTTCATGGGCCCTCTTCTTTACCAAAAGATCCAACCATTTACCTAATTCTATTGATCTCTCTATTAGCTTTCCCTAGCCTATTGATTTCTGCAGCTGCCTGATCTATTGATCAATTCCAATTGATTCTATTGCAAATCAATAGAATTATGTAATTAGTTGGCTATTTATTTCCCCTTTGCCACAAAGATCCAAACTGCCCCCAAAACCCTAGCGATTCTTCCCTGTGAGTGTTCCCTGCGTTTTCCTTTCTCCCAATCCTCACAGAAGCATCAGTATTGCATCAGACCGATGCTTCTCCCTGCCATCCCGAGTGACTTTCTCCAAAATAGCTCTCAGGTATATTGCTCTAGAGCTTTCTGTGGCTCCCTGCTACTCCAGTAGAGATTTAATCACCCAGGCATTTGGTGACTTCATGCAAACTCTGAAAGTCAAGACAAGGGCAGACTCCTGTGTGCAGCTGTTCCCACCTCCATCTTCCACATGTGGGGAATGCCCTTGGAGTGTCCTTAACTTTGCCTCTGGAAATCCCATTTTCCTTCAGGACTTAGCCTACTCGGGGACCCTCTTTTCCTTTGAACGACTCAGATAATACTTAATCACATGTCCTCCTTCTGCTGCTGTGTCCTCCAGCCCTTAAATACTCAAAGCTCCTGGAGGAGGGAAACCATTCCCTCTGCAGATTTGAAACCTGTGAAGGGAGGCCCTGCTTCCACTCATTTATTAAGTACCGACTGTGTGCCAGGCACTGTTCTACATGTTGGGGAGAATGAGGGAAAGAAAGTTCCTGCTATCAAGGAGTTTCATCTTGGGGGGAGCAGAGAGGAGGTGAAAGGCAATAAATAAACAAAAACACATACAATTGCTTTAGTAGTGACACATACATAAGGAGAATATAACAGAGTTATGGGATAAAGCGTGACAATTTTGGGGGGAGGCCAGTATAGATCTGGGTGGTGGGAGAGTCCTTTCTGAGATGGTGACATTTGCACCAAGACCTGAATGATAAGAAGCAGGCTTCATGTGGAGATCTGGGGGCAGCATCCTGGGAAGAGGGGACAGTGAGGGCAGATGTGCGTGGGGTGATGGGACTTGTCATAATGAGGTGGTGGTCCCAGTTTGGTGACTGAGGAAGTGCTGTACCAGAGAGGTGAGACTGAGGCCACAGCCCATCATACAAGGCCTTGAGAGGATGTGCTGAGGGCTGCCTGTGGGTTCAAGTGCATTGGAGGGTGTCAAGCAGAAGGTGCTATCCCGGGTCAGCTTACTCTGCCACTGTATGGAGCATGGCTGTGGGTCCAGAGCAAAGCAGGGAGGCCAGCTAGGAGAATATGCAGTAGTGCAAACTGGACTAGAGTGGCCACATCAGATTAGGGTGACCGACTGCTCCAGCTGGACTGGGACTAAGGGGTTTCCCGGAACATGGGACCTTTAGTGCTAAAATGGAAAAATCCCTGGCCTGGGTGGTTGGTCATCCTAGGCCACCATGCTTGGAGGCAAGACCACCTGACTCGCTGATGGATGGGATGGAAGGAAAAGAGAGAAATCTACAGAGACTGCCAGGAATTAGCTTGAATAGCTGGGTAGATGGTGATGCCGTTTACTGGGATAGGGTGGATGAGAGAGAAACAAGTTCAGGGATAAAATCAAGAGATTGACTTTCTGAGCACCCCAAAATGAGCTCCATAAATCTCTACCAAGTGGCAAAACCACTATAATAACTTGGGAGAGAACTACTGATATCCCGTATCTACAGAGGACTAAAGTGGATACAAAAATAGGCATCCAGTCCATAGCAAAATCACTCTGGAATTGCTTAATTGCTGGCTAACAGTCACAGGTGAGCCAACCTTCCGAGAACGCATCCATTTCCTGCAGATGCGACGTTAACGAAGTCCAGAAGTGGACTGGGGGCTGCACATACCCTGGCTTCTGCAGTCTTGTGACAGACCTCACCCCCAACAATTTGTGATGGTTGCCAATATAATTCAAGATGAAGATGGGAGGTCATAGGGAGGGGTCACATCTAGTTACCACAGTAGCATCCTTCTCTGTCTCCCCTCTCCCCTCCAGGATCCTCCAGCCCAGCTCCAATTCAGCGCTCTTTCCTCTGTTAGACAACAGCTTTCCCTTTTCTCTGACTCCAGCTGTCAGTGATGCTCTGGGTCTGCAGCCTGTACAGCAAGCTGGCTTCTTGAAGCATTTCTCAACAGAGATGGTCCTCTCTCCCGCTGATGCTAAGAGAAAACACTCTCTTGTCTCCTGTTACAGCCTTCCCCTTGCTAGCCATGCACTTCTCTTGGAGGGAATACCACTTCTTGGAATTCCTCTAAGCCCAGCCATTCCTTCTGCTTTGCAGCAGCTACTCCTACTTCTCCTAGAGATTCCCCGCCCACTTGCCCAAAGCAAAGTAAGACCAGAAGGACAGGTCCCAGGTCCCAACTGGTGGGAGGGGGAGAAGGGGGTGGCCTCCCTGTCTCCATTGACCTGCCTGGAGCAGTTCATGCTTTTCCCTCAGCAGGGGAGTAGTGACCCTCACTGACACTGATCCTTTCTTTATTTAAATTGTGTTATTTTGTTCATCTTGAATTTTTTACACTAATTTTGATTATTTTTAAAATGCTGCATTAAAATATTATTTCTCTTGATTACCGAGTGTACGGCCCCCGCCTTAAACTTTGTGCCCAAGGTGAGTATCTCACTCATTTCACCCTGGCCTGGACCTTCTGCTTTTTTGGGAGGTGGATCCTTCCATTTTAAAACCAGGATGGTCCTGGGAAAATTGGGAAGAGTTGGTCAGCCCTAGACTGCCAGAAATCAAATCCTGGTGTGGCTGCTCTGTAGCTAGGGACAACCTCTCTGAGTTTCCACAGCCTCATCTACACAGCAGGAATGGAGCAGCAACTACCTCAGAGAGTGGCAATTGTGAGCTCATCTGTAGTGAGCTTGTTACAGAGCCTGGCACATAGCAAATGCTTCAAAATATTAGCGGTGATGGTGATTCATTGAGTGTCTGCCACGGGCCAACGTCTGTGCCGGGGACAGTGCGTCCAGTGGTGCTAGTGACAGACACAGCCTTGCCCTGCAGGGGCCCGGGTTCTAGTGGGGAAGTCAGACCATGAACAGGTAATATCAAGAATTATTTGTGGGGACTTCCCTCGTGGTGCAGTGGTTAAGAATCCGCCTGCCAATACAGGGGACTGGGTTCGATCCCTGGTCCGGGAAGATCTCACACGCTGCGGAGCAACTAAGCCTGTGCGCCACGACTACTGAGCCTGTGCTCTAGAGCCTGTGAGCCACAACTACTGAGCCTGCGTGCCACAACTACTGAAGCCCACACACCTAGAGCCCGTGCTCAGCAACAAGAGAAGCCACCGCAATAAGACCACGTGTCGCAGTGAAGAGTAGCCCCCGCTCGCTGTGACTAGAGAAAGCCCACGCACAGCAACAAAGACTCAACGCAGCCAAAAATAAATAAATAAATAAATAAAATGGTTAACTTAAAAAAAAGAATAAAGTTTAAACTCAAGTTTAAGAAAAAAGAATTATTTGTGTAACACACGTGCCTGAGAATGTCCCATAGACGCATGTGACGTCATGTCACCCTCTCAACCTCCCAACCCACTTGTAAAGGAGGTTCTTTCATTGCCCCCAGATCTTTTAGACGGGGTCAATCAGTGCAAGACCAGGACTTGGATGAGATCCCACAAGGAGCGAGAGACAGATTAGGGATCCCACACCTGCCCTCAGAGCTGATCTTCGTCCCCCTGCCCCTCGGCAGCTCTGGGAGGTGCCCAGAGCAGCTAGGATTCAGGAGGAATGAACCCCAGCTCATACTGTCTTACAGAAAATTCCTGACACCAACAACAGCTAGTGTTCATCAGGCAGGTTCTCCCCTAGAGGATGCAAATTACCCATTACCTCTGGCTGCTTTTCCGTGATGGAGCTGGCTGCCTGGGGAAAAGGAAAACATCGTACTGCCTACCCTTTTGCACTTCTGAACTTTGAGCCATCTGAATATCATTACTACCTATTCCAAAATAAATGCTAATATTAAAGTTCAAAAAGCAAAAAGAAGACTTACGAATTATCTTCAAGAGAATCCCAGAGTGGATTAGCCCCTCAACGAGGTCGGTTTCAGCAAAATCTCTGGTGGGTCCCCCAGAAGAGTCTTCCCTGGCTGGTGAGGGGAACCACCCTCTCTCGGGTTAATTCACCCCTTGGGCCGCATTCCAGATTCCCTGGATATATGAGTTTCTGTTAATCTCAGACAGACAGACCTGGAGTGACAGTGGGCCTAGAAGGTTTTCCTCAGGGCCCCAAATGATCCAGACTCAAGAACAAGCTTCACAGGACAGCTCCCGAAGAATGCAGAGGAGCTGTAACTGGCCTGACCACTCTCTCGGTTCATTGGAGGGGAAAAAGGAACACCGCAGCCAATAGCTCACATTTGGGATTAACTATAGAATCCAAGGTGACACCAGACCCACAGCCCTTCTGAGGGAAGATCACGTCCTTCCTTCTGGCTGGGTGAGAAACTCAGAATAAAGGATTTTTCTAAACTAAAACACAAGAGATGGTGTTATGAGGTGAGGAGTGTCCCAGGCAAAGAATCCAGAGACCTAAGGGCAGGTCCGGGCTCTGTTACCAACCATATTCCTGAACCTCTGAGTCTGTGGTAGGGGAGTTGGGCTGATGTCCCTCAGTCTCCTCCTGGGTTCTCACACCTCATTCTGGGCTTGTCCTCTGACTGTCTCCTCCCTCCCTGGATTCACCGTCTTGGACCGCAAGAGCTGGAGTCCTAGCTACCTGGCTGTGTTCCGGGGCACGGCTCCCCACCGCAGGGAACGGGGCCTTCATTCCTTTTGTACGTCTTCCCACAGAACACACAGTCCCAAATTCTGCACATGCTCCGGCCCCCTCCCCCCACCCTCCTCCAACATCTCCGGGGCTGCCTCAACCAATGAGACAGTCACTTCTGCCTCTGGCCTCACAGGACAAGTGTCTTGCCATCTCGGTCCTGCTGAGCTGCGAGGCTGTCTGAAGACCGTCGTTACTACAGATGACCCCAGGCTAGGCCAGCCCCCCAGGGTGGGCCTGGAGACGTCAAAGCATTGCACTACTATTGAAGGCAGTTTAATACAGGCAGGGACTTACAAATTCCACAGACTGGGACCCATATCCTAGGGAAAGTCCCCAAGCCTGTCCTGCAAAGTGCTCTCCTCTCCAAATCCACATTGGTAGTGTTCAGACTGTCTCCGCCCCTCTGGCCTCAACTGATTGGAGCAAAGTAGACAACTGACTTGAGCTGGACCAATCAGTTCCTTGCCTGGAAAATTGAAATTGTGCTAGGAGATTCAGTCCAGCTGTGGCTGGACCAGTCAAGAAATCCTGAGGCTGTGGACAGCCATTTTCTACCTAGGATGCAGAGAAAGTCAGTTTTCAGGGAAAGCGAGAAATGAACGAAGCAGAAATATAAAGAGGGCTCAAAATGGGAGTTGGAGACAGTCTCGTGGGCAATCCTGTCTCTGGTCAGTTCATGTGCAAGAGCTGGCAAAGAGCAGGTTTTTGTGTTTTCAGTATCCAGCGCCCATCACCTTCCAAATTATGCCCCTGTTTCCTTTGGAGGAGTGGCCTCTCTCCACTGTGTCACCTTGCAGGGACACGTCATTCCAGGCACTGCCTCACTGTGTTGGTTGAGGAGCCAGATCCTTCTTCCCAGGGACCGCCATGTATGGTCGTATGTCCTGAGCTGAACAAACACAGTGGCAAGTGGCTGACAGGGACCGTTCACCCTAGTGGACTGGATGGTGGCTGCCTGCCCAGGCTATCCCTGCTGGGCCTCCTGCTTTTGTCTTTCCAGACAGCCTTGGGCTTTGCCCCCAACTGCAGTCAGCCATAAGCTCTGTGTGTCCCCATCACTCTTCCTTTAAATTTCCTTTCATTTTTGCAAAACCAGAGCTGCATTCTCTTGTTTACAAGTAAGAAGTCCTGATTGATATTTGCAGTTAAAACATGTGCTTGGGTTCCGTGAGACATCGGGTATACACCCCACTTCAGTGAGCTGGCGTGGATTTCCATTTCCTATGACCAAGAGTCCTTATAGGTTAGGGTAGCTCCTGGACGAGTTGTTTTACCTCTCTGAGCCTCTGTTTCCTCATCCTGAAAATGATGTTACTGATTCCTACTGTGCAGAGAAATTGGAAGAATAAAATAGCAACAGTAATAAAATACTAAAAGAATAACTTTTAGATAAATGCTTAGGATGTTCCATTAACTGTCCAAAGAGCCTACATATAGTAACTCATTCACAACAACCCTACGAAGTAAATGCTTTTAGCCTCATTTTAAAGGTTAGGAAACTGAGAATCAGAGAGGCTAAGTGATTTCCCTGACGCCACACAGCTAACAAACGCCAGCGTGCCTCATACATGTTTTGTTGTCCGGTAAATGGTAGCTATTATGTGTGTTAGTCAAAGGATTTAACGAGTCTGAGAAGTCAGTTTATGATTTAGGTAGCATCCCACGTGTGAGGGTGGGGCTGTGCAGGCCCCTTGACTGTGGCCAAGGCTGTTGCAAAATGTGAAATAACTCAGTCTGTCCCCCTCTCCCTTTACACAATCCTTCCAGTGACCTCACCACTCCCATGGCTTCAAATGTCCCCTCTATGTCCCCTGGCTCAGGCCTCTCCTGAGAGCCCAGCACAGCCACGAGCTGCCTGTTGGGCATTTCCGCTTCGATGGCCCAAGGGCCGTCCAAATTCAGCACAGCTCATGGCTGACGAGAAACACTGCATCTTTACCCTGAGCCTGCTCTGCCTCCAGAACTTCCTGCTTCACTGAATGTTGTCGCCAACCGTAAGCTTCCTAAACCATCTGCCCAGGGCTCGCCTCGCTTTCTCTCTCACCCCAAATCCATTCAATCCACCTCTAGACTCAATGCATTCTGCCTGGATAATCCTCATCTCTCCACTCCCTGAAGCAGACTGCCATCACTCCTGCCCCATCACACAGCTGCTGCGCGCCAACCTCCCGTCCGCCTCTGATCCCATCTTACAGCCAAAGTGATGCTTTTAAAACACAGATCATGCCATTTGTTGCTCTGCCTAATTTTTAGTGGCTTCCCCTTGACCCCAAGATAAAGTCCAAACCTCTTCTTATGGTTTATGGGACTTTCTGATCGAGCCCCTGCCTACCCCTCCAGCTGTAAACCTTGAGATTTTTCACTCCAACACTTCCTGCTTCAGACATGCCAAACTTTCCCCTGGGGTTTTCACCATTCATTCACTTACTTATTAATTCAACAAAGTTTTACTGGGCCCTTGCCATGAGCCAGGCACTGGGAGTTCAATGAGATAAACATGATATTTGCTCTTAAGAGGCTTGCACTTCTCTGGTTGATTCGCTTTCATCGTTGAGATCTCAGCTAAAATATTAGCTCCTCAAGGAAATGTTCCCTCTCTCCTGAACCAGGGTAAGTCCCTTGGTGTGTGTTCGTTGGATACCTTGTTCTCTGTATAACATACACCACACCTTATTATTGTTTAACCCCTCTCTTCCCTGCCAGACTGTCAACCCCATGGGGATGGGCACTGGCTGTCTTGCTTACCTGTGTATGCCCAAGCCTGATACATAATAGACACTCAAAAATAGTTGACGAATGAGTGAATACATGAATGAATAGCAATTACTATATTCAGCAAATACTCATACTTCTGGTTTTCCTACAAGGCTGTAAGCTTTTTTTTAAAAAAAAAAAAAAAAAAAAAAGCAGGAAAGACAATGTCATGTTTGTGTTTTTCTCCCAATAGCTTCTACATTAGTGCTCAATGAGTCTTGGTTGAATGGTTAGACAAGTGTGTCTTCATGTAGGACAATAATAGTTAATAAGGATGGTCCAAGTAGGAAGGCAATATCTTTAGGAAACTGAAGAGTGTAGGGACCTCTGGAATTCACAATCACATGATCTGATTGTTCTACGAAGGGGCATGGAGCCCCTTGCTCCTTAGTCCTTGCTGTACAGTGGATTGATGTGGGAAGGTTGACAAAATACTGATGCTTAGGCCCTTGCTGCAGAAACTCCAATTCAATCGGTCCGGGCTGAAGCTGGGCAATGGAAAAAATTTTTTTACGTCTTCCAGGTGATTCTAATGTGCAGCCAGAGATGGACAGGTGTGGAGCCCACTGGAACTTGAAAGGCTTTGGCCAGATCTAGGTCCGCAGATGAGTAGATAATCTGTCTGGGATTCCTGGGTATTGGATATGGATCAAGACTTATGACATAATCAGAGGTGAAAGCAAGGGAATGAAGACAGAGAAAGAATTCAGGACCAATTAGTCATTGCTTCTAGATATACACTTAGTGAATGAACGAATGAACGAGGGAATAAATGAAATGAGTGGGCAAGAGCAGGTCCTCCATACCACTGTGGACTCACTGGGAATAGCTTTCTTTATGGACATCAAGCTAGTAACTACTCACAGGCAATCAGGAAAAAAAAATCCTGAAAAGATTAAACAATATTAAGCTGGTAGAATCTTCTGATACCATAGACTCAATCCCCATTCACCCATTCGACAAACATTTACTGAGCATCTACTATGTGCCAAGCACGTTCTAGATGCTAGGAAGGATACATCTAGTTTGGGGCCGAATTGTTTCCACCCAAAATTCACATACTGAAGTCCTAACCCCCAGCAGCTTACAAAGTGACTGTATTTGGAGATAGGATTTTTTAAGAGGTAATTGAGTAAAAATGAGGTCATTAGGGTTGATCTTAATCCAATATAACTGATGTGCTTATATGAAGAGGAAATTTGGACACAGACAGACACAGAGGGGAGAGCATGTAAAGACAGACACAGGTAGAAAATGGCCATCTATAAGCCAAGGCGAGAGGCCTCAGAAGAAACCAACCTGCTGACATCTTGATCTCAAACCTTCAGCCCCTAGAATTGTGAGAAAATAAAGGTCCATTATTTAAGCCACCCAATCTGTGGTGCTGTGTGGCAGCCCTAGAAAACTAAAGGCTGCAAATGAGACCAAGTCCCTGTTTTCTAATGCATATATCCACCAAGCCTTCATTTTCTAAGGGCTATGTGCGTACTTTCAACATATCTTTCTATTGCTAGTTTTCAAAGCTTTGTGGTCATAAGTTGTATTTAATAAAATCCACATTCATTGAAAGAGCTCCTCGATTCTAAGTGGCATTTTGTCATTGTATATATTTTGTACTAGATAAAGTCTCAGCTGGGTACTAGCATGTCTTTAACACCTGTCTAACACTTGCTAATCTCTCTTACATAAAAAAGGCCTCAGGCTCAGAACCATCGCCAAGCAGAAATATCTGGCTAGAAATGAATAACATCACTGTTTTATTTTTTGTTATATGTATTTGAAGAGTTACTTGTATTTAATAGCAAGTTACAATAATTTTCCATTTGTAGTAGTTATAGGGTGTTTTCATTTCAGATAAATGTTTTAAGGCAAAAGCTAAGTGATTAGACTTTAAGAATGAATATTGAACAAATAATGGTAATGTAGTTTGTATATAAGGTAAAAGTCATGATGATGGTATGCAATGACAAAAGACTGGAAAACACTGAATGAGGTGACTTCATAGGAATTGCTAGTTTTATTATTATCGTTCATTCATTCACTCACTTTTTCATTCCACCAACACTGATTGAGCATATACTAGCTTCCAGGCATTGTGCTAAGTATTTTCTCATAAAATATCTTATTTAATTGCAGAAATATCCTAGAAGACAGGAACCACATCTGTCCTATTCATTGCTGTATCTCCAGCACCTTGTACAGTGAAAAAGCACTGAAAACTTTTCCTTTGAGTGACGCATGTGCAGTTCTGAGTCAAGATTCAACATGTTAAAGGATGAATATTCAAACCCAAAGTGCCTGCCACTAAGAATTAGTTGGAATGAAGGGCCAGTTATTGATTTTCTCTACTTCCCTGGTCTATATTCTCTTTTTAAAAAATATTGTTATGGGGAGGGCATTTGTTACTCAGTGAGACTATGGTGCTTTCTTGAGACATTAGGTGAGCTGTCCTATAACCTGAAATGGGCCCCTCGTCCCATCTATCTATCATTTATCATCCTTTCGTCCATCCATCCATCCATCCAATGAAGAACCTTTAAAAAAAAAAACAAGAAACCTATATCCTTCTTTGAAGAGAACTTGATTAGCACTTGCAAAGCAATTAATAGAATTCCATCCAGTGCCAGGCCCTGTGAAGGAGTAAAACAGGCTACCCCTTCCCCCGTTTTCCACTTCCAGGGAGCAGCCCAGTTACCCGCTATAACCCTCAAGCACTCTGGGGCCTCAGACCCAGTAATTAAAAGTTTGGAATTTGTGACAGGATTTGGCGTTGGATTCCCAACTTCTGCTAGTGACTAGCTGCGGCCTCCCTGTGCAAACCAGGGAATATAATAATATAAAAGAAGATTAAATAAACATGCTTCAGCTATTAGAAGAGTAGCTGGCACATAACCAGTATTCAACAAAGTTCAGCCATTACAATAGTTATTATCAGGAGTGACTGGCCTGCATTCAAGGACAAAAATTCCTGCTCCTCAAGGTCAAGTTCACTTTGTCTGGGATTTAGAATTTAGGCACATTCTAAATTGGGGAAGAGGTTTCAAAACAAGATTATGGCATTCTGGGGAAGAAATAACAGCAGACCTGCCTGTGGCCACTTTCTATTTGGGAGATAATGAAGGCAAGTCACACCTTCAAGGCCAGGGTGAGAAATTCATTATCAATGGGAGAGACTGTAGATATTGATTAAACACTGTTGATCATTATCAATGGGAGAGACTGTAGATATTGATTAAACACTGTTGATCGGTTTCTGCTCTGTCCTACCAGGTCAATTGCTCAGCTGTGGATGTCACCCCAAGTTTTAGCATGGCATGTGTGGCCCCATCTCATTCAACCTGACCCCCCTTTCCAGCTTGCCTCCCACTGCTCCCTTTCTGGAAACTTCCACACCAGAGAGACTGGTTTACTTACTTACCCCTAAATGTTGCACAGGGTCTGTTCCCATTCTTTCGCTTGTGCTGTTCCCTGAGCCTTGATCACCCTCCCTCACACACACTCCTCTCTACTTAGATAAATTATAACCCCCCTTGGGCTCCAAACCCCATCATACCTCTTCTTTAAAGCTTAATGTGATCTCCTTAATGTACAGGGATCCCTCCTTCCTCAGAATTCCTGGCTTGTTTGGGGTCTATATAATTAATTTGGAGACTCAAAAGAAAGGACATTATGATGCCTCTTCTATTATTGCCTGTGATAGTTAATTTTATGTGTCAGCTTAACTGGACTAAGGGATGCTCAGATAACTGGTGAAACATTATTTCTGGGTATGTACATGAGGATGTCTCTAGGAGATAATTAGCATTTGAACAGGTAGACTGAGTACAGAGGACCACCTTCACCAATGCGAGTGGGCATCATCCAGTCCAATGAGGGCTTGAATAGAACAAAAAGGGGGAGGTACTGAGCCCACGTGCCACAACTACCGAAGCCCGCGCGCCTAGAGCCCGTGCTCCGCAGCAGGAGAAGCCACTGCAATGAGAAGCCCGCGCACCGCAATGAAGAGTACCCCCCGCTCACCGCCACTAGGGAAAGCCCGAGCTCAGCAACGAAGACCCAACAACGCAGCCAAAAATAAAAAAAAAAAATTTTAATATGTATCTATTTTTTAAAAAAAGAACAAAAAGGTGGAGGAAGGGTGAATTTGCTCTAATGTTTGAACTGAGACATCCATCTTCTGCCCTCAGACAATGGCACTTCTGTTTCTCAGGCCTTTAAACTGGACTGAATTACACCAACAGCTTTCCTGCTGCTTTCCAGTTTACAGATGGCAGATCCTGGGTCCTCTCCACCTTCATAGTCACACAAGTCAATTCCTATTATAAATCTCCTCTCATGTTGTTAGATGATAGATGGATGGATAGATAGATAGGTACATAGATAGATACATAGATAGATGATAGGTAGCTGGCTAGTCTATTCGTTCTGTTTCTCTGGAGAACCCTAATACATTGCCTCAAACTAGTTTTGTATGATTTCCTCATGTAGACTGTAAGCTCTTTGGTGACATAGAATCCTTTTCTATGAGCTCTCCCTCAGGACTTCAGAAAGTCCACTATTTTCTTCTAATAACCAACATCAGTTTCTGCCGTTTGCAGTCATGAGCTAGAGGCAGAAAAAATAATTGAATTAAGTTCAGTAAATGCCACCAAGGATGTCTTAATACTCACATCTACAGCCAAGAGATTCTCTTCCTTCCTAGGCAGGACCTATTTACTTGTATTTTCTATTCATGTCTCCCAAGCTCAACTATTGTTTCATCAAAATTACAAATGACTAGAAGAAGAAGAGTTGTTGTAGGTGCTTCAGTGATAGAAGAGCTGATTGGCCAAAATGAAGAGAGAAAAGTCATTAAAGGCAGAGCCAAAACTACAACAATCACAACGGTTTGTGTCGATGCAAAACAAACAAAATCATGCATTCAATAGGTCTGGATGATAGTCCAGTATAATAACCAACATTGATGGTGACGCTCCAGGTCATTCAGAGTAGGTTTAATTTTCTGGTATCTTCTATACATGGAAAGCATTAGTAAAATTTCTAATCCAAATGTCTAAATTTTTTTTAAAGAGTGAGGCTCTGTAGAACGTTCACACCCAGTGCACACATACATTCATTCAAGAAATATTTATAAGCACCTGCCATAGACCAGGAACTGTCTAGTGCGGAAGGACAGAGGGGTGAACAAGACAGATAGGATCCTTGTTCCACTTGAGTTTACATTCTAAGTGGGGAAGAGACCTTAGACTAGGAAATACTTAAATGAACAGGATAACTTTAGATAAAAAATAAGTGCTATAATATATATGGAAATAGATCAGAATGATGTATCAAAATGATGGGGTAGACAATGCCTGGGGTGGGGAGAGCCATGAAAGGCCTCACCAAGGAGGGACATTGGTAGTCATTCCCAGCTCCCCTTCCTGCATTTGCATCCCACTCTCTTGGCTCCCAGAGATGCCCCTCCCCAGCTGGAAGACTGGGGAGCCACTGACTGGCTTCCCTGAGGTGGGGAGAAGAAAACAAAACAAACACATTCTTTTGTTGAAGAGGCATTTGAGCAAACTCAAGAGTCCTGCTTTCTCGAAGGAAGTTTTTGCAGTGCCTGGATTAACACATCCTGCAGTTAACCTGAAGGCTGTCCAAGTATGAATGACCCAGAACATACATCAGCGACAGGTCACCAGCTCTCAGCAGAGCAGGCTGTTTTATCTCCCTTTGTTTAGCAACCAAGGCTCTGCCCCCCACACACCCAGGAGTTGATAACGAAACAATGACTGTCACTAATTCAGCAGAAGGTTTGAAGCTGGTTTAGCCCTGATCAGCTCTACACTCAGTCATCCAGAAATTACCTAGGGCAGAGACTTTTCGTGGCCTGACACTTGGACACAAAGCTTGACACTTTGACAAGAAGCCTCTCAACAATTCCTCCAGAGCCAGCAACCATCTCACTCTGGCTCCAAAGTACAATCTGTGACTCTATTCATGTCCTCTGCCTGTCAACCCTCCCAGGAAAGTTACTTCTTTCCCATCTGGGCATCTGGCATCTTCTTTTAAAGGCTGGTTAAAAAGCTTCTGCCTGCTTCCAGCAAGAATGTTGGAGCAGATTCCTGTTTCGCTTCACATGCCTCAGGAATGTGTGTAATCCCATTTAAGAAGATGCTTGATTAAGTCTTTAGAACCCAAGTCATGTTGGTCATTCTTCATTCCCTAGAGCATGGCCCCGTTCACGAGATGGAAACATTCCTAATCGAATATTGTCCTACAGAGAAGTCTGCTTTGGCTGGTTCAAAGCATGCAGAAATGAGTTCCTGTAAGAAATAACAGCCATTCCCACATACAAATTCTCTTAAGCCAACTCAGATCCTTCGGCCAAAGGGGCCGCATGTGCCACTAGACACCTGGCCTCTGACAGAAGCCAACATGTGTAAAGCAGAGAGAAGGGAGGAGCTGTATCATCAGGCCTCATTGTGCAATGCACCCTCCCCAGCGGCCCAGACTTGCAGGTGGAAGCACTTATATGAAAAGTGTGTTATGCATCATGTAACAGGTCAGTAGAAAAATCTCTCTCTTGATCTCCCCCTGCCAAGTGCCACAGCAGCCCCCGTCCACGGAAGCTATGAAAGGGAGCTCAGAATCTACGAGATGAGCTGTCTCAGCCCTTGCAGTGCCCATGCCATCTCCCGAAGTCATGCCAAAGAAAGCACATGGCTTAGAGGTAGCAACCCAAGGTGTCAGTCCTCATCACAACATGGAAGGACTTGCTTTAAGACCAACTCTGGGTTAATCTGAAAATTGGTGTGTATTTCAACAGACGAGAATTCACTTGCCAAGTTCTATCAAAGGTCTATTTTTCCCCTGAGAGTACCCAGTGTAATTTGGCATATATGAATACCTGAATAGTTTCCCTCCATGACTGCTGAGCTGGAACTAAGGGGTCTATAAAGTGTGAAATGAGAAAGGGACTCGGTGTAGCTTAATGCTAATGACTGGTCAGGTGACGGGGCTGAGCTTCTACATCCTTACAGCTCCCCAAATCAGAATCTGATTAGCAATTCTTTTAAGACTGCATTATAGAGTCTGCCCCAAATGCTTTCTAAATAAAGGGAATCTTATGGGCTGCCACCGGTCTTTTCCTCCTGCTAATCATTTCAGGGATGCATGTTGTGCACACAAGGTAACGCTTAAGCAATTAACCCATTAGGGGTACATTTCTTTAAATTTTTTTTTGCGGTACGCGGGCCTCTCACTGTTGCGGAGCACAGGCTCCCGACGCGCAGGCTCAGCGGCCATGGCTCACGGGCCCAGCCGCTCCGCGGCATGTGGGATCTTCCCGGACCGGGGCACGAACCCGCGTCCCCTGAATCGGCAGGCGGACTCTCAACCACTGCGCCACGAGGGAAGCCCCTAAATTTTATTTCAAGACTTGGCTGAACTTGACAATGATCCTCCTTCCCCCTCCCCACCCCCATCCCTTTTAACTAAGTACCTGAGTTCATCTATTACAGTCTGTTAAAGGTACAAATAAATAAATTACTAAATAGTCTGACGATAAAAGCCAGGGAAATTATTTCTATTTTAAAAAAGCATATTTGTATTAGGATGATTGCCCTTGATTACAGAACTAGAAACAGTTATAAACCTGAAATCTCCTTTTCCCAAGTTGTGTTGCTTTCATTGCTTCTGAGGTGTGGAATAACCAATCTTTTTACTTCATTCCTCTCCCTAGTTTTTCGATTCTGTGTATTTCTACGAAAAGATGTTGGTGCTTCTTTTGTGTTTTTGTTAATGCGGTGATTTGGGGCTGGGGTCCTGATGGGGAGGAAGGAAAGGTGTGATGTGAAGTTCGGAAAGGCATTTAGTGATATAGTGCTCTCCCGATAGCTTTACTGATTTGCAAAATTACTAATAATAGGCATAATCTTTCCCTCCAAACTGGCTTTCTTACTGTGTCCGTGTATCTGCCCAAAGTCAGGAGTCAATTAGTCTTTTTAGGATTTTCTTCCAACTTTAATACCCACCCACTGCCAATCACCAAAGCCAGCTGATTCTATTCCAACCCCTCCTGTCCAGGAGGAGAGCCAGGTATTCCGCTGTCGTTCAGGACCCATTGCCGTCTCCCCAGGGCAGCAAGCTGTCCCATGACTGGGCTCCCTAGTACCAGCCTGGCCTTCCACAAACCCAGCCTCCATGCTGTGCCAGTGTGACTTTCTAAAAAGTCATCAGGACCCCAGCTCCCCAGATCTACGAAGTCCCTCCTCTCAAGGACCCATCAGTGATCCCTTCTTGCCTCCCCCAGACCAACTAGGGACCCTTCTCCAAAATACCCCTTACCCTCCTCCCTTGTAAGGGATCACACTGGATCTTAATTGCTTGCTTGTAAAACTATCTCCCTCACTAGACTGTGAATGCTCTGAAGTTTGGAACCGTGACTTCTCCAGGGCGCCACACACTGAGAAAATGCTCCACAGTTGCTCATAGGAAGAAGGAAGGGCAGAGGGGCAATAGGAAACTCTGAGTTTTTTAAATTTATTTTTGGCTGCGTTGGGTCTTCGTTGCTGCGTGTGGACTTTTCTCTAGTTGCTGTTGTCTTCGTTGTGGTGCTCGGGCTTCTCATTGTGGTGGCTTCTCTTGTAGTGGAGCACGGGCTCTAGGCACGTGGGCTTCAGTAGTTGGGGCGCGCGGGCTTAGTTGCTCCGCGGCATGTGGGATCTTCCCGGACCAGGGCTCAAACCTGTGTCCCCTGCATTGGCAGGTGGATTCTTAACCACTGAGCCACTAGGGAAGCCCACTCTTTGAGTTTTGTGTGTCGTGATTCCCCGACAAATCGCTGTCACCCTTCTCCGCTAACTTCTTAGGATGAAAAAAGGGCATCCCAGAGGAGGGGCCATTGTCAGGCATCCAAGATCTGCTCCTCTTTGGGGAGAATCTCCTAGCTGCAAGGCCAGCTGTGTGCGCATGTGACCTGTGCAGTTGCCCAGGACATCACACCCAGAGGGTCCCCACACTTGCTTTGATGTTCTATTGTCACTATATTGAAATTCTTAACACATTTTTAATAAGGGCCCGATGTTTTCCTTTTGCACTGGGTCTTACAAATTAGGTAGCTGGTCCCGCCTGGTTGAGTAGGGAATCAGGGGGCCTGGGGGCTCAGATCCTCCTACTTTCTATCCCCTGGCAACAAAGACCAAGTCCCTGTCCTCTGATGTATAGATTCACCAAGCATTCATTATCTGAAGGCTGAGTGAATACTTCCTGCATATCTATCTACCATTACTTTTCAAAGCTATTTAGTCATTGATGAGTTTAATAAAATACATGTTTATTTGAAAGAGTTCCCTAATTCAAAGCGGCATTTTAGCATTTTACTTCGTTTGTACAAGAGAAAGTCTCAGTTGGTTTCTAGCATATCTTTACTACTTTTCTAACACTCACCGTGTTCCTTTGTCTAGGACAAAGGGGGCTGCAGGCTCAGAGTCTTCCCCAAGCAGAAACAGCTGGTTAGGATTGAACACCCTGGTATTTCCCACCCCCTGGGAGCCAGGAGCCCAGGCTCACCTCAGCTCCCACCCAGGAGATGAAGGGGTGATGAGATGCTCTTTTGGGGCGGCCATGGCAGTGGATTTCAGCAAGAGAAGAAAGGGTACTGCCCATCCCTCTCAGGCTCCTCCTAGGCTCCTGCCTGCTTTCCCAGCCTGCACCTTTGGGCACCCACTAATTGTGGGGACGCCCCACCGACGTCCAGTAGATTCTCTTTTTATCGAGGAAGTGGGGGAGACTTCCTCCTAAGGAACTAGAAAGAGCCAACCACTTCTGCTGGAGCTTCTTCTTTTCACCCACCCACACTCCCAGCATCGGAGGTGGGGACATTCGGTGACAGATAACACATCGCCTTCACACTCAGCCTCCCAGTGCCCTGGCCCCAGGCCCACAGGCGGGACATTTTTTGCCATTTGACGGAATTAGGTATTGTTGTTAGTTCCCAAGCTCACCTCTCTTCCTCTACCTGCTCTTCTAAGTAATAACAGCTAAGGATTATTTCAGTCTGCCCTGGTGCTCAGTCTGCCCTGAGTCCTGCATGTGTCCTGAGAGGAGCAGCCTGGAGCCACCATGAGCTCAGAGTCTGTCTCCAGACTGTTGGATTAGAATTTCAGTTTCCATATCTGAGAGATGCAAACAACAAAAAGCACCCATCTCCAGGCTGGTGTGAAGTTAAATGAGTTAAAGTGTATGCTACACTTAGCCCAGTGCCTGGCAAGCACTGTCTGTGTTTGCTATTATTGTTAATGCTGCAACATTTAACCTCCACAGCAGCCCACTGAGGGAGGTTTTATTATTATCATCATCACCCCCATTTGGCAGATAAGAAAACTGAAGGGCAGAGAGATTAAGCAACTTGCCTATGGTCACCCTTTAGTAAGTAGTGAGGCCATCAAAAATGGCCTGAGATGGTCTCAGTCTGGAGCCAAGCTCTTTCATCACTGAGTACCACCACCTTCCCCTGGGGAACATCTAGCTGACTGTGGTCCACTGTGACCCCAGATATTTTTCCAGGTCTAACGCATTCTTTGCAATTCTGTGCCTGGGTCTTACACGTCTAAACCTGCCATCTTATTACAGCGCCTATGGAATTGCCTCTTGTTTTTCAGAGTCCTCTGACTGCCAATCCCCAATCTATTATGGAGGCTGGGATAGGAGCTCAGAGTGGAGGTAAAGGGGGGAATTAAGGGCTGGGCCCATGTGGTGTAGGGGCAGTAAGAGATTATGTGATGGAACAATAATGGCTCCTGGGAGAAATATGGTGGATCAGCTTTTCCTACCTTCTCCTCATGTGTCTTCCTCCACTGCAGAAGCTGAAATTTAAGAACTATAATTCCCAGATGCACGTGGGGTTCCAGCAACCCGAAGGAAGTGAAACCGAGTGGGACCTGGGCAGGGAGGCCTCTTTTAGTCCTCCATTTCTCAGAGGCAAGACTCCAGCCTTCACGACCTTCCCTGAGTTCCAAAGGGTGGATTTGAACAGCTGCTCATCAAGGGAGGAGCACCTGAGGCAAGATTAAGAGACGACCACCTGAGACGAGATTAGAGCGTGCAAGCTTTGCTCACAGCCTAATCTTGTCAGAAACCCCACCTTTGAACCACTGTTATAAAACCCTTCATCAAATCCTCTCGGGTTGGGACACATAGTTTTTCGAGGCAGAAGCCTGGTGTGTTCCGCTTTGCCTGACAAAGCAATAAAGCTATCCTTTTCTACTTCACCCAAGACTCTGTCTTGGGGATTTGATTCTGCACCGGTGTAATAGAGAAGCTGAGTTTTAGGTAACGGATGCAGTGACGGGAAAGCCACGCTTCTGCTGCTTCCACTGTTTCTGCTGACAAGACCCATTGCTGCAGAGTCTGGAATTTCCAGTGTTCTTTCCAATCCAACTGGTAGTGTCCCGATTATAAAAGACAGCGCTGCCCTTGGTGCCCGCTCCGTACTGCAGGATGGTTCTCAAAGCTATTCCTAAAAGCTCAGCGTGGTCCCTCCAGCCTCCTGAGTAATTCTGTAAACACTATTAAATCTCCCTCAGCCTAAACTCTCGCTAGGGAGCTAGAGTGAATTATGTCTCCACCATTGAATCCTGACCAATACAGCATCAGAGAGGTGGAAACTTGACCGTGACTGAGGGGTAACATGTCTCATTATCAAATATTGTATATTTTTTTAAAAAAGGTATAGAGAGGGCTTCCCTGGTGGCGCAGTGGTTGAGAGCCCGCCTGCCGATGCAGGGGACACGGGTTCATGCCCCGGTCTGGGAAGATCCCACATGCCGCGGAGCAGCTGGACCTGTGAGCCACGGCCATGGCGTCCCGGAGCCTGTGCTCCGCAACGGGAGAGGCCACAACAGTGAGAGGTCCGCGTACAGCCAAAAATAAACAAACAAATAAATAAATAAATAAAACAAGACAAGAAATAGTGCTCTCCTACAAAGTCAGGTGTTTTCATTAAAAAGAAAAAAGTGTTTATATTAAAAAAAAGGTATAGAGAAAAATATGACAAATATCTCTGTATCCACCACCTAGATTAAGAAAAAAAATTACAAATAAAATTGATGATACCCTGTTTCCCTTTTACCATTTGAAGCCCCTTCTCCTACCCCAAGCACCTACCATCATGAAATGCCTATACATGTGTTTATAGTTTTACTTCTTATGTAGTCCTGCACCAAATATAGCATGATTTTGCATGTGTCCTTCCACAACACTTTCTGTTGCTCAACATTAAGTTTTTGAGATTTGCCAGTACTGATATTTGGTTGCCTCATTTTTTTTTTTTTTGCGGTACGCGGGCCTCTCACTGCTGTGGCCTCTCCCGTTGCGGAGCACAGGCTCCGGACGCGCAGGCTCAGGGGCCATGGCTCACGGGCCCAGCCGCTCCGCGGCACGTGGGATCTTCCCGGACCGGGGCATGAACCCGTGTCCCCTGCATCGGCAGGAGGACTCTCAACCACTGCGCCACCAAGGAAGCCCCTCATTTCATTTTTTAAATGGCTGGATGGTATTCCATACATGAATGTATTTCATGCATGATTTTATCACAGTTTAGTCTGCTATTGATAAGGGACATAGTTTAACTTTCTAAGGCATTTCAAATGTCTTCAGAACAGACAGGTTAGAGGAAAGTGCCTTGGCTGAGCAAATCTCTAGAGCGTCATCATCATGGAGTTCCACTCTGCTGTCCCCAAGACATACCAGAGGCTGTCCACGATAGCCAAGGCCTCATGACAGACAGAACCAGACTTGCTACCAGGAAATGAAAATCAAGATGAAGTGGGTAACTGGCTTATGAAGTCCCCGAAGCCATGTCCCCCAGGTTCTGGGAAGATGTTGATGAGCTCACTGACCAATCATGGAGAAATTCCAACACTTTTGCCAGGAAATCTGGATGAAAGGATTCAGGAGCATTTATCCCCAGGGCTTAAAATTAGTTAATTACTCTGTCACCCAGAGTTACTGAATCATAAAAAGTGGAGATACATTTGCTATGATTCAGTTCCGGTCAGCAGAACTTCCCCTGCATAGCACTGTGGGGAGAGGAGAAAAGAGCAGGGCTTTGCAGTGGAGTACACCCCTTCCTTTCACCTTCTATGTATGACTTTGGACAAACAGCTTCCTGTCTCTGAGCTTTGGTCACCTTGTCTCTAAATGGGATATTAAAATAATACTAAGTGGACGTGGTTGACTTGGTAGCCCATTCCCACTTCTTTGGGTAACAGCACCCAGATTTCCTTCTGGGGAACAACCCCTCCCCCACTCATAGTCCATACATTTTGGGTGGTGCCTCCACCCTTTGCTTCAGAGGTGGATGTGGGTGGGTCTCAGGCCTGGGTAACAAGATCACCCACGGCCCTGGTCCTCGCCATTTGTTCAGAGGCAGGAACATGATGCAGTCAGTGTCAATGAGATGCAATGATACTTTGGCTGGCACTTCTGGGGCTCTTTCCTGCTAAACTTGAACTTGGGAGCCTGGAGTTGCAGGGAGTCATCAAACTTCCTACAAGAAGGAAGGCCATACAACAGACTGCATTGTTTAGAGGTAGAAAAAAATCCAAGTCCTAGTGGCATTATTTGAGTGCCTAGATCAAGTTATACTGAAGGCCAAGGTCAACTCTTGGGATTTTTAGTGTCTTATTAAGCTGTTTATTTGTTTTACTTAAACCAGTTTGAGCTGGGCTTTCTGTCACTTACAGGATAGTAAGCTTTGACCAACACTGTCTCCTTAGGCAGCTGTGAGGATTAATTGAGATGACATGAATGATGCCTACTATGGAACAGATTCCCTTTCCCTGCCTTGTTCTTGTTCTGATCCAAATTTATCTTCATTTAACTCCTTCTTTTATTTGAGGGGAGGGGGGCCGCACTGTGCGGCTTGTGGGATCTTAGTTCCCTGACCAGGGATTGAACCTGGGCCCTCGGCAGTGAGGGCGTGGAGTCCTAACCACTGGACCACCAGGGAGTTCCCTTCATTTAACACCTTTAAAAATTTTATGTAACTCTAGGGCTTCCCTGGTGGCACAGTGGTTGAGAGTCCGCCTGCCGATGCAGGGGACGTGGGTTTGTGCCCCGGTCCGGGAAGATCCCACATGCCGCGGAGCGACTGGGCCCGTGAGCCATGGCCGCTGAGCCTGCGCATCTGGAGCCTGTGCTCCGCAACGGGAGAGGCCACAACAGTGAGAGGCCCGTGTACGGCAAAAAAAAAAAAAAAATTTATGTAATTCTAAAATCATTCTGGGCTTCTAGAAATGTCTCAAAACTATGATATATTAGAAACTTGAAAAAAATTAAAATGCTTACCTTAACCATATGGTCCAGCAATCCCACTCCTGGGCATATGTCCAGAAAAGATGAAAACTCTAATTTGAAAAGATATATGCACCCCAATGTTCATAGAAGCACTATTTACAATAGCCAAGACATGGAAACAACCCAAGTGCCCATCAACAGATGACTGGTTTAAGAAGATGTAGTATGTAAATATATATATTACTCAGCCATAAAAAAGAATGAAATATTGCCATTTGCAGCAACATTGGTAGACCTAGAGATTACCATACTAAGTGAAGTCAGGCAGAGAAAGACATATATTGTATAATATCACTTATATGTGGAATCAAAAAATAATACAGATGAATCTATATACAAAACAGAAACAGACTCACAGACATAGAAAACAAACCTATGGATACCAAAGGGGAAAGGCGGGGTCAAAATTAGGAGTATGAGATTAACAGATACAAACTACTATACTTAAAATAGGTAAACAACAAGGATTTACTGTATAGCACAGGGAAATACATTTAATATCATATAATAACCCATAATGGAAAGTAATCTGAAATATATATCTGAATCACTTTGCTGTACACGTGAAACTAACACGATATTGTAAATCAACTATACCTCAATAAAAAATTAAATAAAAGTTTAAAAGATGCTTAGCTTAGAAAAGATTGCTTGGCAAAATAATAGATTTCTCAAAATACTTAAGAAGCTGTCATAGGGAAAAGAATTAGACTTCAACTTGAAGAGCAGTATTGGGCGACTGGGCGGAAATCAGCAGAAGATGCATGGCTTCGATGTGAGGACAAACTGTCTAGTAACAAGCTCTGAATCGCACCTCTGAGGTAGAGGTTTCCCATCACAGGAGACGATCATGTTGAGAATGGACAGCCACTGACTCTTGTAGAGGGGACTCCTACTGCTACTCCTACTTCAAGGGCACAATTACATGGTGATGACCACTAAGCCCTCTCACTTACAGGATGCTAGAATTCTAAAGTGCCAAATACAACTACTACTATTTATGCCCTCAATATAAGAGTATCTCTGGGACTTCCCTGGTAGTCCAGTGGTAAAGAATTCACCTTCCAGTGCAGGGGATGTGGGTTCGATCCCTGGTCGGGGAACTAAGATCCCACATGCCAGAGGGCAACTAAGCCAGCGCACCACAACTACTGAGCCCGCGCACCCTGGAGCCCTAGAGTGAAGCCTGCAACACACAGCTAGAGAGAAGCCCGCATGGTTCAACGAAGATCCCGTGTGCCGCAACTAAGACCCGATGCAGCCAAATAAATAAATTTTTAAAATGCTTGTTAAAAAAATATATATGTATGTAAGAGTATCTCTGATTTTTCTATTGAAAAGGGGTTTTGAGCAATTCGAGGATAAAAACTTTTAGGAAGATGGAGGAATATTCAAACGTGTATTCATACCTTCAATTTATTATATCAGCTACATAAAGCTACATGTTTGTATATTATATAAAATTATCATATGTGAATTTTGAAAAGTTGCTTTTTCCATTCTCACATTTAGTGAAATAACATTCAAGCCCTTCACATGCACTTTGGCACTAGTTTCTTTATTAGAGTCACTTTTGAACTACGTAATGTTGGATTTGTTCAACAATGTTTAACTTTTAGAGCTGTGCCTTTGTGACTATAAAAAACGACTCTAAGATAGACATTCTTGCAGGAAAAATACCTTTTTTTATTGTGAGTCTAAAGCTTTCTAGCCCCTAACCTCTCTGGTTTCATTGTAAGTGATTTTTTTTAAAGTGAGTTTTCTTAGAAACTCACCTATTACAATTTAGCAGAATAAACCATGCTTAGTAACTAATAGAATGTTCTCTGAATAAAGGAAGATACAAAATCACATATACAGAATGATCCAAAATATGATGAAAACTTAGATACGTAAGTGCAAACAAAAATATGAGAAGGAATATACCAGAAGATTAGCAATAGCGGTCTCTGAATTGTCATTATTATGTATGCCATTGTTTTATTTTTCATGCTTTTCTGTATTTCCAACTTTTTGCAATCAGGAGTACCTTTACAATGAGAACAAAGAACTAGTTATAAAAATAAATGCCTAGAGCTTCCCTGGTGGAGCAGTGGTTGAGAGTCCGCCTGCCGATGCAGGGGACACGGGTTCATGTCCCGGTCCGAGAGAATCCCACATGCCGCAGAGCGGCTGGGCCCGTGAGCCATGGCCGCTGAGCCTGCGCGTCAGGAGCCTGTGCTCCGCAACGGGAGAGGCCACAACAGTGAGAGGCCCGCGTACCGCAAAAAAAAAAAAAAAAAAAAAAAAAATGCCTGAGTGGTAGTTATAAAGTATAAACCACTATTCCAGCTTCTGTGATGTTTACAAGATGCAGTGGGACCAGGGGTCACAAACTCAAACACTTCCATGTCACATAAATGATGGGAGTGGGCTAATTATAATATAATAGGGAGTGGTGAGAACTGTGCCAAACTGGAGAATGTTTGCCTAATGAAAGTAGGGCAGCCAATTATTGTTAGGTAGGAATGTGAACCCAGTGGTATCAAATGCTCTGATATTGGATATATATGTAAAATTCCCCCCACCTTTTTTTTTTTTTTTTAATAGTGAAGGTCAAACACAATCCTTGTTCCAGTTTGTCCTTGTCTGTGACCTCTAAGTTACACAGGGTTTCTGATCTCTGTGAATTGGTACTCAAACTGGCCTTTACTGCCAACTAGAGATTTTAATTGCCCTGTTCCTCTTCAGTCTTTCCAGCTCTCTGGTATCCTATTTCACCATTAGCACCTAGGTCAGTATTTCCCAACGTGTGTTCCATGGAATACAAGCCCTTTGGGATGTTCTGTGAAAAGAAAAGGGAAGGTTCCGTAATTAAATGTGTCTGAGAAACACTGCTTTATATTTCCCACCCAGAGGTTCACAGTGTACACTATCATTTTAAAGTCCCTGAGAAGTTCTGCAGTTTACTCAGCAAGTAAACTTTGCTTAGTCTAGCATTTCCCAAACTCGCTTGGCCATGGAATCCTTTGAGGCATAACTTCTATTAACATGTTATTGTTACAGATGTAGTGGACCATGGAACACAATTGCAGTAACACAGATCTAGGTTATTTGGAGCTCTCGGTGGAGAAAGTAACCTAAGTTAAATGAAGGTCAGATTTTTTTTTTTTTTTTCCTGGTTGAGGAAATGCTTGAAGTTTTGCAAAAGAATAAAAAGAGAGAGGGTGTAAGATGCTGAGTGTATTATGACTCATCCATGTACCACATACTGAATACAGGTGCAGTCCTCAAAGCCAGACTTCCTGGTTTTGAAAGCCAGGTTCTGCTACTTCTTAGTGATGTGACCTTGGGCAAGTTACTTGATTCCACTATGCTTCAGCTTCTTTGACATAAAATGTAGATAATTATTGTGTTCATCTCAAGGAGTTGTACAGAATGAATTGTACAACTACACTGTGAAATGTAGAAACATTCCTGACGTTATGTAGGTGCTCAATAAATTTTTTTTTGTTATTCTCACTTCCCTGTTCACATTTGCTAGTGCATAGATAATAATAATGGCAATTATTAATATACCATATGTTTGAATAGTTAACATATATTGGGAGCCTAGTGTGTGCTAGACACTATACTAAGTAGATTAACTCTTACACTCCTTACAAAAACTGTATGAGGTACATATTATTATTATTCCCACTCTATACCTATATGTTGGGAACTGAGGTTTGGAGAGTTGACATGACTGGCCCTCGATTAAAGAGCTAACAATGAGAGAGCCAGGATAAACCCCTGCTGGTCAGACTTGAAATCCCACCCTTATAAATGCTGTATTCTGCTTCCTCGAAGGCCCAAGTCTTCACAATTTAGAACAAGAAGAGACCTCGAAGATGAGTTACAGAAAATTCACTGGTGCCTCTGTTTTACTGAAACTCAGGTCCAGGGGGTCGTGTGACCCACCTGAGGTGAAATAGATGAGTGCAGAATTGGGATTAAAGGAAAGAAAAGAAGGACAGATGAGGGAGATCCAGAGGAGAGGTGGGAAGATGAGCCCTAGACTTCTTACGTTGGTCATGAAGGGGCTGAGAATATGCCACCCCAAAATATACCATTTTGGCATAAGGATTATTCTGAGCTGAAGGCAACTGAGAATCAGCAGATGCAAGAAAAGCTCTGTATCCTCCTCCTTTCTGTCTAAAAAGGCAGGGCATAAATTTCCCTTTGTGAAGATGTCTCCACTCCCTTCTTCTGTACTAGGAAGAGGAGATGACTCATTGCTAGAGATAATAGAACTTGAATCTGCATTAACAAACCTTACTGGAAGAACACTTATCTTCCATTAGTTTCACGCGTATGTATCCCTTCACACAAGTTACCACCCCTAGAAGCCTCAACCATTTTCCTTCGTCTTATCACTTCTCCACAATTATTTTTTTCTTTGTTAAACTGGTATACAAACTCTCAGGGCTAACTGTCTTCCTTTTCTGTGAGACCCTTGTGTACATATAAAAATTAAAATATTAACAACCAATAACATTTTTATGCCCTTTCTCCTGTTAATCTGTCTTGTGTCAGTTTAATTTGCAGGACTCTAGATACTGAACCTAAAAGGGTAGAGGACAGTTTTTCACTCCCTTACAGCCAAATGCAGTTAGAAGAGCCTGTTAGTCATCTATAAAGATGGTCAAGAAATCAGTTGAGGGACTTCCCTTGCAGTCCAGTGGTTAAGACTCCATGCTTCCACTGCAGGGGCCACGGGTTCCATCCCTGATTGGGGAACTAAAATCCCACATGCTGCGTGGTGTGGCCAAAAAAAAAAAAAAAAAAGGAAGTCATTTGAGTCTTCAAGCCTGGAGCTCACGTGCCAGGTTGGGTTTACACCATCAAGTACACTTCCAGATGCATCTCCTATCCCAGGAGCCATACTAGACACTGCCCCTCCCATGGCCCCTCATATCCTATGGAATCTCCAACTCTTGGAGGCCCTCCCTCCATGAAGCTTCTATAGCATGTGCACTTCTCTCTCCTTTTCACCTCCATCCTAAGCAAGTCCACCATCATCTCTCCCATGGATGCCTATACCAGCCTTCAGCTTGGACTCTGTTCCAGGCTTGCCCCTTTCAATCCAACCACCATACTATTGCCAGGGCAAATTTGGTCTTATCTTTCTCCTGCTTAAATATCCTTCCATTACTTTCTTTTTGCTCCAAACTCCAGGCTTACTAATGCCCTCTTTGGCCTCTGCTCAGCTCCCCAGTCTCATCTCCTTCAGCTATACCCCACAATGTGCCATGTTCTCTCCCTTCTCCCTGCTGTGGCATATGCTATTTCCTCGGCCTGGAGTACTTTCTGTTCTTTCCACCTTCTTCATCCCACTAATTCACATCTGTGTTTCAGGTTTTCCTCTAGAGACCCTTTCCGGCCCCCACCTCCGGGCAAGTTCCCTCCAAGGGTCCTCATCAAAGCATCATCTCATTGAATTGTAATTGTCTCCACCTATCTGTCTCCCCCAGCAGAATGGGAGCAACTTGAGTGCAGGATGCACCTTTGTCCAATGCCTGGCACATAAAAGATGGACAAGACATACTTTTTTTTTTAATTTTTAAATTTATTTTTGGCTGCATTGGGTCTTCGTTGCTGCTCACGGGCTTTCTCCAGTTGTGGTGAGCGGGGGCTACTCTTCGTTGCGGTGCGTGGGCTTCTCATTGCGGTGGCTTCTCTTGCTGCGGAGCACGGGCTCTAGGCGCATGGGATTCAGTAGTTGTGGCACATGGGCTCAGTAGTTGTGGCTCGCGGGCTCTGGAGCGCAGGCTCAGTAGCTGTGGTCCACGGGCTTAGTTGCTCTGCAGCATGTGGGATCCTGCCTGACCAGGGCCCTGATCCCTGACTTGGCAGGCGGATTCTCAGCCACTGCGCCACCAGGGAAGCCCCAAGACATGCTTTTTGAATGAGTTAATGAATAAGCAGGCAACTGATACTAATTTATACCCTTGCAGTTTAGATTCCCATCACCCTGACCTCACTCGGCATTGTTATTAGACAGCATTTGTTGTAGGCTGTGAGTGCCAGCTGCATATTTAAGTTAGGATCACCTACAACCAACTTTCTTAGAACGTGCAATCTATGGCATTTCTACCAAATTTTATACATAGCTGTTTCGTTTGTGTTACTTGGTTCCAGGGGGGAAAAATATCTTTCCATGTCCAAATTCTGAGCTCCCAGCTTCTAGCCGGGCTGCGTCACTGGCGTACATGGCCTGGTGCCAGGGAGAGGAGAAGCCAGTTTACTCATTCAAGTGGGGCACATTCATGGAAAGCTGACTCTGCAGCAAAACAGACAAGGAGGGTGTTGTGTCTGTCCATCTGGGGCAGTTTTAATAAAGGAACCTGAAAACCAATCCTTCTCAGTAGCCTCATCTGACAAAACTGGATGCCCCAATCCAGGCCCAGACAGTATCTTCACCTCAGATACCCTCCTTTTAGAAGGCCTGGTTGCTGGGAAAGAGAATCTGGATGGCCAGATAAAATACAGAGCACCCAGTTAAGTGTGAATTTCAGGTAACAATGAATAAATCTGTAGTATAAGTATATCCCACATACTGCTTGGGACATACTTAACCTAAAAAAGTGACTCATTGTTTACGTGAAATTCACATTACCGGGGCATCCTGTATTTCCATTTGCTAAATCTGGCAACTTAAATGAGGTTGGGGGTTGGGATTCAGAATGGGCATGTTTTCTCAGCAGGCCCCCTCTGCCACTAGGCTGCCCAGGGATAATGTGTGGATTCCAGGCCTGGGAGGAGGGGTTTGAACAGTCAGAAGTTGTCTCCTTTGAGGGTACAAGACTGGGTCATGTTGTGTGGGAAACAGAAAGAGGTTCCCAATCTCAGCTGCATGTGAGACTCACAGGGGCGGCTTTAAAAACATCTCAAAGCACAGGCCACACCCAGATCAGTTAAATCAGAATCGCTGGGACTGGGATACAGGCTTGGGTGTTTTTTAAGGCCCCCCCCCCCGCCCAACCAGAAGATGCCACTGTGTAGCTAAGGTTGAGAAACACTGACCTACAACCTCTCCTCCCCTCGCGTGAGTCACATGCTAATCATCTGCTTTTGCAGAGTGTGATAACCTGCCATTCAACTAGCAAAGGAGCAACTGAGGCCAGGGGCCCTAATCAATGGAGTCTGGTATCTGTCGCCAAAAGAAATGGAATTGCAACTCCCAACCTGGCCACATACTAGCTGTAAGGCCTTGAGCAAGAGGTGCTTTTATGGCTCCGAATGTCAGCCTCCAGTTTGTAAAATGGAACCGCTAAAGCAGAGCTAAAGGTGACTCGTCTGCCTGCTTTGCAAAAGGGCAGCATGAAGATAAGAAGTGGGCAAAATGTAAGAAGTCACTGAAAGTGCCTGGTGAGTTCCAAGTCTCTAGAAAATTCAGTTGTCATCATGCTGACAACCTTCTGGGCTCAGGAGATCTCAGGGTTAATATTCAAAAGAACTAAACGAGAACCAGAAACTGCATTTTAACAAGATCCCCAGGTAATACGCAGGTAGATTAAAGTTTGAGAAACACTTAGGATACAAATCTGGATTCAGTGGACCTTGAGGGGCCGGGGCCCGAGAACCCGATTTCTGGCAACTTTCCAACGGGTGCCAGGCTGCGGCGTGTGGACCACACCTTGCGCAACGAGGGTTTGGAACAGTGATTCTCAGCTCTGGCTGTTGTCTGGGATCACGTCTGGGGCACATCTGACCCCACTTCAGGCCTACTGAATCAGAATCTGGGGTGTGCCCTGAGCATAAGCATTTTTAAAGATCTCCCGAGGTATGGTCAGATGCACCTGTTTTCCAGACCCCTGGAAAACCTGGCTCAAAACTGTGAAGGCAAACAGCTGCTTTCTTGTCCGTGCTCCCAGCATCCATTTGCTGTGTTGCTTTAGGATAGCTCTACAACCACCTTTCTTTCCATTGCCAAGTCCTAAAATAGATCACACCTGGGTCACCCCAGGCCTGAGCCAGCACTTGGACGATGGCCCCTGAGCCTTTTCTAGCACGCCCTTCTCAACCCGTCTCATGCACCCCTTTAAGATCCATCATCCTGAAGCATTATACTTCACTGGCTGGGAAACTTCCAGTGTCTTCCAAGCGCTGGTGTACTGGAAAATGCTTAAATATTGCCCCCTGCCCCTACCCCTGGGAAAAAACAATCCTGTGATTTGTAACATTTGCTCGCAACTGTGCTGCTCACATAGGAAACACCCACTCATGGTCGCTCTTCAGGAACAGTGGCGAATCTTCCTCTGGGACTTCTAATAGTGTGCGGAAAGAGTCCTTTGTGATCCACAGATGAAAGGCCACTCTCCCTGAGAAGTCATTACGATGATGAGAGCTTCCCCATCTGTAAAATGGGCGTCAATGAGACTACTTGTTTACAGAGTTCGTGAGATGAAAAGGCTTGTGATGGGACAGGATGCTGACTGGTCTGGCTCAGGGGCCAGTTCTGAGTTTGCTGGGGGGGGGGGGGGCAGGGGCAGGTGTGGACTAAGGAGGCTGGGGGCTTCCCCCTTCCCTCACTCAGCTGGAATCCAGTGCGATACAGGAAATGGGGCGACGTGAGGGGGAAAGCAGAGATTAGGCTCTTGTGTAAGTGTGTGTGTGTGAGAGCATGTGTGAATGTGCATGTGAGAGTGTGTATATTTATGGGGGCAAGAGTACTGTGTGTGTATGTGTGAACGTGTGTACGACTGTGTGTGTGTGTATATTCATCGCCAGGGTGGACAGATAAGGTCCCAGCCTTGAGGTCAGGAAGAAATCACAAATTCCAAGAACTCCTTAGGCCGAAGCTCAAGTAGTTATCCCTCGGGTGATGTTGCTGTTCTGTCTTTCATCCAGTGCCCTGTGCAGCCCCTCTGGGATCCAGATTCCACTGCTGGGGGAAGGGGACCAGAGTGTGGCCATCAGCATCCCCTTTCAACCAAAACTGCTCCTCGTGTACCTATTTTTACATCAGATTTCCTTACAGATTTCACTTCAAAGGAAGGGTCAATGGCTTACAGATGCTTCAAAAACACATTTTAGGGGCAGGAGAAAAAAGTAAATGAAAAGGGATGTCCCCAGTGTCAGAATAGCATACAGTTAAGGAACACAAATGTTAGGGACAGATGGCCTAGGTCGCAGCTCTGTGATCCTGGGCAAACTGCTCATGTCTCTGTGCTATTTCCTGAACAGTAAAACACAGATGACAACAGTAGCTGCCTCACAGGGTTGCTGTGACGATTAAATGTTTGTACGTGTAAAGCACCGGGGGTGGCAGCGGGGACATGGTGAAGGCTCTGATCTATCTTCTATTATTACTGGAGGCTACGATTTCTCCTTGTCAAACTTGCCAGGTGCAGTGCCTGATACTTCTCTATGGCATCTTCTCAACCACCCACTAAACTAAAAATATCGTTGATCCATTTTACAGATCAGGACATTAAGGCTTAGGGAGGTAAGTGGAAGAATCAGAGCGGGAGCCTCCATCCAGGCCCTCCAAGCCTAGGGCTTCCAGCTGCTGCCCCCTAGACAGGAAGGAGGAGGTGTTTCTCGGGCAGATCTGGTCCCCCAGCTCGGCCCTTCACACTGTGTCATCGTCCACCGTTACTCTATCCATCCAGGCAAGTGGCCAACTCCAGGGATGAGCTCGTCTACCCCCCCAAACGGCGGGAGCAAGAAGGCCCAGCAGTGACCAGTGGAAGCTGATGACCTGCCCAGTGTCAGGAGGCCCCGGTAGCCAGGAACAGGTTTAAAGTTTTTCTAAGCTGTGCCCAGTGATGTAAGTCAGTGTCTCTACAAATGCTTTCTGGGAATCTCTGTTTCAGAACCCCCAGAGGCCTTCATTAAAATGCAGATGTCTTGGCCCCCAAAGTACTGAATCCCTATCTTGAGAGAAGAGGCCTGGAATCTGAGTTTAACAAGCACCCCAGGGGATTCCGACGCTTCAAAGGGGAGATCCCTGTGTTCCAGCCCTGTGCAGGATGGGGGCAAGATGGGTTAGCTCCTCTGACCTTCTCTCCGTACCTCCTGCCCCGGACCCAGGCTCACCCCCGTCTCTTAGAACCCTGGCCCCAGAGCCGTGAGGCCTTTCCTGCCCAGGCACCAGGCCCACCTCCCTCTGCAAAACTCTGCTGGTGTGAACTCAGGTCCCACGAGTCTTCCGTGAGCTGTGCTGCTGGGTTTGCGTTCTGCCTCAAAATCTTCTTCTCCCACATGTGATTGTCCCTCTTTTTTCCCCTCCCGTTTGTCAGGTTGAACCCCTTCTACCCCATGACACCATGATGGCCTTTTCTTCATCTGTAAAATGGAGGCGACGACCTCGTATTTCTCTCCTGGCCCCTTTCTAGATGCACGGCCACCGCACCCCACGCGCCACACCTACACATTTTCATGAACTGATTATGGATTGGGCGGGGGGACAGAGGGGTGATAAATGGAGAGAAATGTGTACCTGAGGAGATTCTCAAAGGCTGGGTGAGAACAGCGGGATTTCTGGGGCCCAAATTGTGGCTCTCTTCCTCACGGGAGGGTACCATGACCCTGCCAGAATAAGGAACGTGAACGTGGGCCAGAGGAGAAGGCAATTCCACAGAAAGTGTAAAGAATATAAGATCTGACAGGACTTTGTTGGGAGGTGTTTTGTAAAAAGAGAAAATGCAAGGATGCTCTTCCTCGGTAACTTGTTGTACAAGTCCTGGATCTATGAGGAAAGTAGAATGTGACCCAACTGAATGCAGGTACGAAGCAGGGGGCTTCTTGAAGACTGAGCAGGAAGCAGGATTGAGCAAGGGCCTGGGCTCTGGCGATGGATCCATCTGGGCGCTCAGTGCAGGCCCATTACGAGCTGTGTGGACGCGGACAAGGTACTTAACCTCTCTGAGCTTCAAGTCCCCATTTGTAAAATGGTGACAGTCACAGCAACACCTCATGGATTTGCGGTGAAAACCAAATGAGATCAAGTATGCACCAGGCTTAGCCCAGTTGAGTGGCATTTACTACGTGTCCAATGTCGTAGCCAAAAGACCACGATTGCTACTCTTTCTGAACATCTCCAAACTGACAGTTCAGGGAGGGTCAGGACTGAGCCATTGACCACACACAATTGCAGGTTCTGGTCCCCAGGTGTGAAGAGGAAAAAGAAGACGTGTGTGATTGTGAACCATGATGATACATTAAATCCCTTATAATAATACAGAGTAAATCAATATCTATAGGCTGGGCTTAGACATTTCCCAACAAGCAGCAGTTCTGCTTCTGTTCCAATGTTCAAGCCCATTCTCGTGGGGGGGCCTCTAAAGCTTAGAGACTAGTTTCCTCTCTACCTACTCATCTCCTGGAGGAAAATTCAAATTCACCAACAATAATATGAACCACATCAGTAGCAATGACAATGCCCTGGGCGAAGCGGTAGGTGATCACTGTTCATTTAATCCTCAACAACCCTCTGAAGTGCGTGCCATGACGCCCCATCTCCATCTTAGGACACTGGTGTTGGGAGAGCATCTCTCCAAAGTCACACAGCAGGTTCGAGGCGCAGCCAGGGCAGGACTCCCTGCCTGGGCTTGTGAGCCTTCCGTCACACGGCTTCCCAATATTAGTCAAACAGTCATAGGGAGAAATGCTGCCGGGGACAGAGAGAGAGAAGGAGAGAAGAGTCTAGAAAACTCTGAGGATTGGATAATAAACAATGAGCCCTGAATCATCCACACTGTCTCTGAAATTAAGACTAGGAGCAACCAAACGGGGATGAGACAGCAGACCAGGAACTTTCAAGTCAGGGTCAGGGTTGGGGTATAATCTCTCCCTGACATCCTGCTTTTTCATGTGACCCTTGTGATTAAAGTCAAACTCTCAGAGCAAAGTCTGACTGTGACAGCCTGTTTGTCCCTGGCCACTGGTATGTGGAAAGAGGGTAGGGAGGGCAATGTGTCTTCCCGGGCAGTGCCCCAGGGGGGTTCTTTGTGCTGCGAGGGCGCTCTTGAGGTGGGAAGCTGTGATGGGCAGAAGATACTGGCAGTGAACCTGATCCAAGATGGCGACAGAAGACTCAAGTGGCCCAGAAGGGAGGGAAAGGAGATGTCCCGGATGAAGGTGGCCAGGATGAAAAGAAGCCCAGCCAAACTTTCTGCAGAGGACCCAGGAATCAGGAATGGAGATGGGAACCAACCTCTTCTGACTGCCCACAGCCTGGGTACTAGGCTCCCTCTCCCACCTCCCAGGAGCCCAGAGGTCTCCTTCTCCCAGGACACACTGAAGAAGGGGACTTTGACACTATCATGTAGGAATTGGAAGAAATGTGCTGCAAGATAAGATCCTGCAGTTCTGGAAACCAGAGTTTAGAAGATGGGAAGAAGGAAGGAAAGAAGGAAGGAGGGAGTTAGGGAAGGAGGGAGACAGGAAGTTAGTTTCGAGTTTAAAAATAAGTTATATTGTTTTCTACCCCCAAAACACACACACAAAAAAGTGTTCAAATCTACCACAGCTTTCTCTAACTAGAAACTCTTCTTTTCCACTTAAGCATATGTTTAGACCTCATGGAGTACATTGGAGAGGGGCAAAACGGCAAAAGACCTTAAAATTCCAGGCATTTGGTCATCCACACAAGATCACTGAATCTCAAACCAACATACTGATGGTGTAAGCTAATGGGGAGGGGAAACGCTTAATGACGGTATAAACCAAGGGAAATTTTATTTTAAGGACAACTTATAGAACATACACATACATACCTCAAACCCCTAGGGTGGTCAGAACCAAAAATATAAGTATGGTAAGAAAGACATAGACTCACAGTGAGTCATCAGTAGATCCAGGAATTCTTTACATCCTAGGAAAAATGGTCTTTTCACAAACAATCCTCAGAGCTGCTATCAGAGACAGAACAACACACAGCTGCTGAATGAGCACTGAATTGGCAGTCAGATAGCACCAGGTACAAATTCCAGCTCTGCCTTACTGTTACCCTAATTGCCCTGTGTGAGTGCCTTAATCTCTCCAAGGCTCAGTGTTCTGAGCTGTAAAATAGGGTTCATCGAGTTGTAAGAGATAAGGACATTGAAATATTTATTGAGCACCTATTATGTGTCAAGCCCTATTCTAGGCAATGGGGATACAGAATGAACAAAACAAAGGTCTGCCTTCGTGGAGCTTATAACCAAGAGGGGCAAGATGAACACGAAACACACAAACCAAAAAAGGCAGAGTAGATCAGATGGTGATGAGGGGGGATGGGCAGGAGTGAGAGGGAGGCTGTTTGATTTAAGGCAGTCAGGAAAGGCTCATGACATAAGAGACATGAGCAGTGAATCATGCAAATACCTGGGAGAAGAGGGTTCCTGGCAGAAGGAACAACAAAGCAGAGATCTTGGGGCAGGAGCCTGCTTGTGTTCACGTAACCAGGAGACCGACATAGCTGGAGCAGATGGACCCAGGTGGGGTGAAGAAAGAGATAAAGTCAGAAGGTGTTTGAGGCCAGGAGGCAGGAAAGACAATCTGGAGTTTACTGTGGGTGAGCTGGGAAGCCAACAAAAGGATGTGATTGGCTTCTATTTAGAAAGGATCACGTTGCTGCAAGAAGAAGAGACAGTAGGGGGTAACAGCAAAAAGAGGGAGACCAGTTAGAGGCTACTGAAGTAATCCAGGCAAGAGATGATGGTTGTTTCAGGCACTTGGGTTGAACACCTAAAAGCACAGAGTCAAAACTTACGGAAATGAGGAAAACCAAGAGGGGTAGGTTTGCAGAGAAGAAATCAGTTCTGTCTGGGGCATATTGAAGTTTGAGAAGTCTACTGGACAACCAAGTGGGAATGCTGGGTCAACAGTTGCCTATATGTGCCTGGAGTTCAGGGCAGTTTTTAATGCCATGGGTTTGGATGTGCTCAACCAGGGACTAAGAACAAATGGAGGAGAGAAGAGTTCAAGGACTCCAGGGCTTAAGAGGTCAAGGAGATGAAGAGAAGAAGCAAAGAAGACTAGGAGTGGCTGGTGTGGTAGAAGGAGAATCAGGGTCCCCAAGGAGTCTATGCCAGCAGTTGGTAAGATTTCTCCATAAAGGGACTCATAGTAAATAGTTTCGGCTTTGTGGGCCATCTGGTCTCTGTTGCCACCTCTCAGCTCTGCCACTATAGCATGAAAGCAGCCATAGATGATATGTAAATGAATGACCATGGCTGTGCTCCCATAAAGTTTTATTTGCAAAACAGGCAAAGGGCTGCATTTGGCCTACAGACCAAACCTGTAGTTTGGCCTACAGTAGTTTGCCAAACCCTGGTCAACACAATGTGGACTGAAGACAGGATGCTCTGGAAGCCAAGTGGACAAAGTGTTGCAAGGGCTTGGAGGGATAAATGGTATCAAACGCCGCTGACAAGTTGAGTCAGATGAAGAAGAAGAATCGGCCGTTGGCTGTAGGAACACATCAGTCATCAATGGCCTCAACAAGAGCCTTTTCACTGGAGTGATGAGGGAGCCTGATTGGAATGGGTTCAAAAGAAGCTGGTAAGAGAGCGTGGGCATAAACACCTCTTGCGAAGAGTTTTAGTTCCTGGCAAAAAGGAGGTGTTCAATAAATGGTTATCCCTTTTCCAGAACTGCAGAGTTTACAAGGCACGTGCACGGCGTTGGGACCATACAGTGATGGCAACGGAGCATTTTCACATAAGTTTCAAGTAACTCAAGTTGGCTATTTGGATTCACAAGAAAAACAGAACCTTGGGGTCTAGAGTTGAGTTAGAAGCCACTAAAATATGGCTGGAATTTGATGGAGTGATGCGCAGGCACCATTCCCAGAGGCCATTGTATTACACATCCCAAACACGGGCGCCTGCCACTTATTTCTACCCTACCCTGTGAAGAGAAAGACTTGAGACAGGTATCTGCCTCATGGTTAGAACAAATCTGCGCTTGGTCAAAATACTACATTCTGAATTCAGACAGCTGCCTGCACGGTCTATACCGCCAAATGAGTTTTTTCATTAAATGGGGTGAGTTATCGACATGGGGTCCATCCAGTGAAAAAGCCTAAATTTATGTCACACTTTGTTTCCCAGGGAGCCCAAACTATTTCATATAAATTACCTCATTGATCTCCAAAGCCCTTGAGTAAGATTTAGAATTATTATTTCTTTTTCATCTTGACACCTAGTCTGTAGGAGGGCAATAAATATTATGTTCTGATGTTTATGATGTGGGACTGAGGACTCTGTCAGTGAAATTTGTGTTGTGGCTTTAGCCTCTGAGAGGACCCCTGGAGTGGGGAGATGAGTAGAAGTTTGGTCTAACAGACTGTTCCAGGCATGTTTCCCGGGTCCACACACCCACAGCTCGTGCTTGCATGGGGGACCACATTTTAATTTTTCTTTTTTTTTTTGGCGGTACGCGGGCCTCTCACTGTTGTGGTCTCTCCCGTTGCGGATCACAGGCTCCGGACGCGCAGGCTCAGTGGCCATGGCTCACGGGCCCAGCCGCTCCGCGGCATGTGGGATCTTCCCGGACCGGGGAACGAACCCGTGTCCCCTGCATCGGCAGGCGTACTCTCAACCACTGCGCCACCAGGGAAGCCCGGGGGGACCACATTTTGTGCCTTATGAGCCTGCTTCCTTCTGCACTCCCCCTCACCAGCCACAATGCATTGGACCGGGAATGGGTCCCATCCCCAGAGCAGTCAGTCTGTTAGCTGAACTAAGCCTATGTCTATGCCTGGCATGACATGATGATCTGGGCCAATGCCAGCCTCTCCTGGGAGAGCATTTCCCCACCAGACACAAGGAGACAGAGAGGAATAGACACAGAGGGAGAGCCCCACCACATTTGATGCTGCAATCCCGAAGTGCAGATCCATGCATTTCTGGATGCTAGATACAGATGCACCATCTTGGATACAGATGCCTGACAGGTCCATTCTCAGGAACCCTGGACCCCAATGTAGCCCCACTTCTTACCTTTCTAGGAGAGTCTATCTACATCATCACTACACAGATAGGTCTGAGCCCAGCTCTTTTTCTTTTCTGGGGAGCATTCCAGGGGATCCTTGTTTCTTGTAGCCAAACATGCTCAACTCGAACCCTGATAAAACTGACCCACACTGGCCAAGGCTTGGGAAACCCAAATAAGAAACTATCCCAATAGTCCATTGCTTTTGAACTTCTGTCTGCTTACAAACAAACGCCAGGTGGAGGGGGCAGAAGCAGGGTGCCCAGGGGCCCTCTCCCTTTGTCTTTCTTCTCCCCAAAGTTCTGTACTGTTCTAGACCACCTGTATTGCCTCAGACCCAGAGACTCACCCTGTCCTAGGTCATCTTTGGTTCATGTATTCAACAAACATTCACTGGGTACCTACTATAAGCTCACCACCCTAGGCACTAGGGCTAGAGGAGTGAAAAAGACAGACCTAATCCTTGCCCTACAGGGCTACAATCTGGAAGGAGACACAGACTATCACTCAAGCAAGTATATTACAATGGCATGTGGCCTAACAGAAGAAATTGTGGTAGTGGGAAACACAGAGCAGGTGAAGCAAATTCCCATCTTGGAGAAATCATGGAGGACTTCCTGGAGGAAGCAACACCTAAGCTGACACTTGAAGAGGGAGTTGGCATTACTCAAAGTGATGGCAGAAGGGTGTTCAAAGCAGAGGAAGTTATACCTGCAAAGGCCAGGCCACACCAGGGGCCCTTGAGCAATCAGATTAAGGTGAGACATAATCCAGCGTTCCCCACAAAGGATGCCCTAGTGGGAGACTGGACTAGTCACACTTCCAAGTTCCTTCTCACCCATAGAGTCCTTGACTCTAGGTGAAGCCCACAATCTGGGTCCACCTCAGAGCTGACCTAAATTTCCATCCTGGACCCAGAGAATCTTTCAGTCAGAAACCACAGCAAACACCAAGGCAGCCCCACCCACAGGGCCCCAGTTGACCAGCACCCACAGCAGGGTGAGAACTGAGGCTGCAGCCCATGGACTTGGGCTCATTTTCTGCCAGTGCAGGAGGGCACACCAGAGGCACAGCTTGCTTGAGGGGCTGTAGACACCCAGAGTCCCCCAGAAGAGCGATAATGACACATTTTCCCAAGGATCTTCCTTCCACCAAGGTACGCCTAGGAATTGATTCCACACATCTCACCAGCCCAGAATGGGGAGACACAAGATCTGGACTTCATGTGTCCAGGATGTATGTGGTAGAGAGAATTCAGCTTTCTACTCTGCTCAGCTCTAGGGAAAACCAGCACATACTTCCCCCTTATTTCCTGCTACAGTGGTAAGAGTGAAGTGAGCTGAATCTGTATTATAAAAGTCTTAAGTTCCTGCTGTAGGTTAGTGAGGGGAAAATAGCTCTCAGGAGCCAGTTTAGACTCTAGGCCATGGAATTCAACTCATGCCCAGAAAACAAGTATTTGCTGTGTGCCAGATAGGTACTATGGCCATCATCTCCCTTTACAGGTGAGAAAACTGAGGCCCAGAGAGATGAAGTAACTTGCTCAAGGTCGTCCAGCTAGGAAGTGGGAAGCTGAGATATGGATTCTGCTAATCTGCTACTAGAGGTCAAGAGTTAGAAGTCAGGAGCTATATCTATTTCACTTCCTCTGCAGAGCCCTTATCTCAGCACAGCTGGGGCCCTATACACACACCTTGTAAGCGGGTTTTAATGATGATCTGAAAACTAGACAGCCTTTCACTCCTGCATCTACCTTTGTGCCGCTGAGGCTCTGGAACAAACTTTAACAGCTTAAATCACAAATGTTTGCTGAACAAAACAATGAGTAAATAAGAATTGGTTTGGGCTTCATTTTCCTTCACTGTCTACCTCTTCCCTTGGCTGCTCTCTCAAAGCATCATTTCCCCCAGGACACTTCTTACCTTTGCAGAAAGTCTTCATTTCCACTGTCTTTCCACTTCCACCATCGGACACTTCTTCCTTTCCCCCTCCTCGCCACAATCCCCAGCCCCATTTGGACTCTGGGTTAAAATCATGGCTCAGCCACTCACTAGTTCTGTGACTGTGCAAAATGTCTTAACCTCTCTGAGTCTCTGCTTTCTGATCTGTTAAATAGGAGCTCATAGCTCTTATAGCAGTGGATCAAAAAGAATAATGTAGAAAATCACTTGACAGGACCTGGCCCATAGTAGGGGCTCAAAGGGTTTTTGTCCTCAAGCATAAACCTTTGGACCTTCCCTCTATTAATCCCTCTACTCAAGGATAATTTCTTTTTTTAAATTAATTATTTATGCCTGCGTTGGGTCTTCTTTGCTGCGCGCGGGCTTTCTCTAGTTGCTTCGTTGCAGTGCGTGGCTTTCTCATTGCGGTGGCTTCTCTTGTGGCAGAGCACGGGCTCCAGGCACACAGGTTTCAGTAGTTGTGTCTCGTGGGCTCTAGAGCACAGGCTCAGCAGTTGTGGTGCATGGGCTTAGTTGCTCTGCAGCATATGGGATCTTCCTGGACCAGAGATCGAACCCGTGTCCCCTGCGTTGGCAGGCGGATTCTTAACCACTGCGCCACCAGGGAAATCCAAGGATAATTTCTTTTCTCAAAATATCTGGAAGGCACATGATCCTTTGATCTTGGCTTCGAACCAGTTCTAAGCTACCACACAGTTGCAAAGCCATAAAACAATTAGCCATAACTGCTATCAAACAATTAATTATGAGGAGTGTAAACAAGTGCTCAGGGTTCCAATTTACAGGCTAATAAGAGGGTATAGAAGTTTGCAGTTCTTTGAAGGCTCAAACCAAATGGTTTCCTGGAAACCCAACTGGCAGGAAAGCACAGCTGGAGGCTACATCCCTCTGGAGGCCATGCCACCAGGAAGTGGCCAACAGAATTGGGCCCTGAAAAAGCTGAGACTGAATTCTGATGATTGACATCTGAGGCCACTGGTTTCTCCCCAGGGATAGAAAGCTCTCTGGAGAGTTGGAGGAATAAGGACTTGAACGCAGGTGACTAGAAATCTGGAGAGATTAAGAGCCCCATGCAGGATCAGGAAATGGACCTCAGGAGTTCTGGTTTTCAACATTTGGTCCAAGCTGCATGACCCCAAAGAAGTCAATGAGTCTGAGTTCTTGGAACTGCCTTACTGGTCAGACAGCAAGACCTTCAGTTCTTCCTTCATTTCTCTGCCAACCAAGATTTTTTTCAGATCAGCAGTAGGAATATTGGAAGGGCTCTCTCCCCTCTGTTTCTAAGACCCTTCAGAATATCTTAGCAAATGTTTTGATTCAGATGATTTGCCAAGAAGGACTCTTTCCTTGGGATTTTCTCAACACTAAATATTTGAGTCGAATCTGAAGAGAAATTGAGATGTTCGGGAAGTTAAGAGAGAACTTAAGATGTTTTGGCCCCGCTCAATTTCGCTTGAGGGTCAACTCTTTGAGTTATAAAGTAAATACATCTGTATTTTGTAATATATTATTCTTATGTAATCTCTCTAGACTTCCAAACTTTAAGAAAAAAGGTTGGAGATAAGTTAAAGGGTTTCTATTTACTGTAACTTAACAATACAAAGTTTGACTAGAAAGAAATAAGGGTGACTTTTAAACACTCCAAAGTTTTCATAATATTCAATAGAATGAGTGTTGGCTTCAGAGTGGTTACCTTCAGAGACTATGTTCCAATTTGAAAAGTATTGTTATAACTCAAGACACATTCTGCAATTCCTCTTTGACAACTGCCTTCAAAGCCAATTTACAAGACACATAAAAATCTACTTTGGACCCCAAGTAGCATGACATGATTTGTCTCCTCTATTAGTCTGGAGATTTGACTACAAATGGTTTGTGTCTATTTCTAAAAATCAAATCCACCTTCAAAAGATTAAGATTTGCCATCCCCAAGGATGTACTGTAATTAAAAATGCACTGCAGGCTCCGAAAAATAATTCTCAAGAAAGGGTTTCTAAAATGGGAACCAGAGAAGCATTTCTTGAAAGTGAAGCTTTCTAAGGCAGTGACTTTTAATTTTTATTTTATTTTATTTTTTTTTGTGGTACGTGGGCCTCTCACTGTTGTGGCCTCTCCTGTTGCGGAGCACAGGCTCCGGACACACAGGCTCAGCGGCCATGGCTCATGGGCCCAGCCGCTCCGCGGCATGTGGGATCTTCCCGGACCGGGGCACGAACCCGTGTCCCCTGCATCGGCAGGCGGACTCTCAACCACTGCGCCACCAGGGAAGCCCCATAAGGCAGTGACTTTTAAGACCACATACCTCATTTGTATGCACTGAATCACAAAGCCTAGAAGAAGCCTTGAAGACAAGCTTGGGACTAGGGTGAGGAATCCCCAGTGAGCACTTCCTTGGAGTTTGTGCCCCAGGTGCCTCACTCTCCTCACCCTAGTCGCCGGCCCTGGATCAAGATTTTCTAGCATAAGTTTAGGCTGCCTTCCTCTGCCCCCTGGCTTTGTTAAAAGCATCAATCATGTTATTTTATTCTCACATCTTGGGAATAGGGTTCCGAACAATGGTAACAGAAACTGAAGGAGAAAACCACTGGGCAGGCTTATGTTGGATTTAGTGCCTCCACAGCCTGGTGGATGCTCTATAACGATGAAATGAACTGGACTCGAGATGCAATACTAAGAAATATATTTTAGGGAGTTCCCTGGTGGTCTAGTGATTAGGATTCAGAGCTTTCACTGCCGTGGCCTGGGTTCAATCCCTGGTCAGGGAACTGAGATCCCACAAGCCGAGTGGTGTGGCCAAATTTAAAAATATATATATATTTTAACGAAGAAATATATTATCCCTGTTATCATTGCTGGCGTTAACCACCGGTCCCACCATTCTGCCTCGCACATCGTGCTGAGAATTACAAATGCAATGCTATTAAACCACCACAAATGGGTGCTTTGTGAATATTTCTTAAGCTTAAACTGTTAGTAGTATTGATTTGCCTGAACACTGACCCATTATTAGACACTGTAAAGTACTCTGCTCCATAGATTAGCATTAAAATCCAATCCCCGCCAAGTCACAGAGAGAAGAAACAAGAAACTGTGTTCTGCCAGAGACGAGTGGAAGTCAGGTGAAGGGAGAGCTTGGGGCAAATCTTAAGAGTTGAACTGATCAAGAGCAAAATTGCCAACCCCATGCAGCGGAGACTTGGCTGTCCTGGAAGTATTCAGGTGGAGGCGGGTGGGATGACCCCTTTAGGGGGATGGCAGAGGGTCTCTGCAATGAGCCCTCTGGTCCCTCACAGTGACTGGGTTTCTGGAATTCTATGACATCAGCGTGTAGGACGAAGATGTTCATAATATAGAGGTCTATACATTCCTTAAATAAATCGTTATCTTCTGCCTTTTTTCCTGTTTTGATGAAGCACATTTTCTTGGGCTTTTTTTTTTTTTTTTTAAATCAAAACTCTTAGCCCTCTTGCCGCAAAGAGTCTTCCTGATTTGCCAAGGGAGGCACTGACTTCATATCCATTTCCCACCTGAATCGGGACAGTGCTTGCCTTTGCAGCAGGACTTCTGAACAGCAGTAGGCATTGATGGGGCAAGGAACTAGCATCTCAGTAAATTTTCACACATATCCTGTGAAGCAAAAATTCGGATCCCTGTTTTAACAATGAGGAAACTGGGGCCCCCAGGGGTCTGGTCACCTGCTCAGGGCCTCAAAGCTGGCAAAAGACAAAGTGGGCGCTGCTATCCAAGTCAGCTGACCCCAAAGCATGTGTTCTTTCCATTATACCAGGGTATACATTGTGTCCGTGTGGGTATAAATATTGTACTGAGTCATCAGCCCACGTATTGTTATTTTACTTTCCATGGATGCATCACCAGTCTTCACAATGCAGTTCAACAAAAACAACTGAAACTTGTCAAGTGGTAGCATGTACCAAGCACGATTGTGGGAGCTTACCCTTAATAAACTCATTACCTTAGCGAGTAGGTACTATTATTATCTCGTTTTTTAGATAAAGAAACTGAGGTATAGGGAGTTTAAGTGACTTGCACAAGTCACACAGTTAGTAAATAGTAAAACCGGGGTTTAAACCTAGAATTTCTGTCCTCAGTAAACAATATCCCCCCCACCTATAACCACTGAGCCATACTGTCTCTTATCTACCGGAGGGTGAAGAGTCACTTCGTGTTTCTTTAAATCATCCATAGTGGTTAGCACAGTTCTGTATTCACAGTAAGAAATTAATAAATATTGTATTAACTGGTAAATATGACAGGGGTCATGGGAGGAAAGGAAATGACTAATTTCTAAGTGGGCAGTTAACTAAAATGGCCTGGTGGATGGTCAGAGTCGAGAGATGTCTCAGGGCCATTCACAACCAGTGGAGGGTCGGCATCCTTTGAGAAAAAGCTGTAGTTACTCAAACGCAGTTCTGCCTTCTCATTCCAGAAACCTAAGCACAGGGGCTGGAAAGAGGGAAAATCCCTTAGCAACCCCACCATCTGAAAAACCGACCCTGCCTGTTTGTTCTGATGCCTTTGAAGAACTGAATCAGTGTCTTTGAACTTTCAAGCATTCATTCAATAAGTATTTGAAGAGATGGAGAGATAACTCCATGCCAGGCATTGCTCACTACCCTAATGGAGCTTAAATTCTGGTAGGTAGGCTCAGAGGAGTAATGAGCAATAGATAATATGTTAGGTGGTGCTAAATGCTATGAAGGAAAATAAAACCAGAGTGAAAGTGATGGGCAGGTAGTACAGTGGGGTGGTGGGGCGTGGTTGCTTTTTTTGTTTCTGGTGGGGTGTGTTTTAAATGTAGTCAGATGGGACTTCCCTGGTGGTCCAGTGGTTAAGAATCTGCCTTCCAATGCAAGGGACACAGGTTTCATCCCTGCCCGGGGAACTAAGATCCCACGTGCCACAGGGCAACTAAGTCCGTGGCCGCAACTACTGAGCACGTGAGCCACAACTACAGAGCCCATGTGCTCTGGAGCCTGTGAGCCACAACTAGAGAGCCCGCGGGCCGGAACTAGAGAGAGAAGTCTGCATGCCGCAACAAAAGATCCCGCATGCCAAGGAAGATCCCACGTTCTGCAACTAATACCCGACGTGGCCAAAAATAAAATAAATAAATAAATATTTTAAATCAAAATAAATGGAGTAGTCAGAGGAGGCTTCTCTAACAAGAGCTTTGAGCAGAACCTGAATAAAGTGAGAGGGCAAACAGTGCTAATATTTGGGAGAAGGGTGTTCAGGAAGCTGTGCAAAGGCCCTGGGTTGGTTCAAGCAAGAATAAGGAGGCCTGTGAACTGCAGCATAAGCACTAATTATTTTGCTAAGACCAAATCAGTCATAAGAAACTTGAAAGTTCCTGTGTGGCTCTCCAAACTTTGTCAGGGTAGACCCAATCAATTTTTCTGCCTTATGAGGGAGAAAAATGTACATGATTAAGAACAGCTTATATCTATGTAACATTTTATAGTCTTAAAGTGCTTCTACATATACAATCTCACAGATGCCCACAACGTGGCAAAGTAAGCATGGTGCTCCTTCCCTACATTAAAGAAACTGAAGAGAATCAAGGTGAAGTGGCTTGCCCAAGGTCACACAGGTATATGGCAGGTCCAAATCCAGGACCCTCGCCTGCATCATCTTCCCTCTTCAAGGCCAGGCTTCATCTCTCTACTCACTGTAACCGACATCTGGCCTAGAACCTTCCAGAGCCCTATAGATCCACAATAAATCCCTCCTGCTGCTGTTGCTGAAGGCTGTCACAAAGGGTGCCAACGGGGACTTCCCAGAAGAGATGAAGTGGCCCAGACTAAGCAGGGTATTGAGTCTATTCTTGGCATCCTACGAATGGAAATTCTAAGACCTCAAGAGGAAAGTGACCTGCTTGAGTTCCCAGAACGGACAGGGATCTCAACAGCCGATGCCCAGTTCCCCTGTAATCTTCCCTGAAAAAGAATACATACATATGTATATAGCTATCTATCTATATAGAGAACTATATCTATATAGAGAATAATGAATATATATATTTCATTTACTTGAAAAGGCATGAAGCAAAGCAATTAAGAATTTAGAAACTTGATTCCAGAGTCAGGCAACCAACCCTTGATCTGAAACCAGTCTACTTTCTCTCTGTGTGGCTCAAATAGAAACATACTCTTTTAAGACTCAGTTTCAGTTTTTAAGAAATTTTTTTAGAGCAGTTTTAGCTTTACAACAAAATTTAGAAAAAGGAACAGAAGTTTCCCCTGTACTTCTGCCCCCTACACATGCATAGCCTCTCTCATTATCAGCACATCACTCACCAGAATGATACTTTTTTTTTTCAAAGTCCATTTTCTTTTCCTTATTTTTTTGAGACCTTCCTGCAGGATAGGCTTAAGACCTCCCCACCACCTTTTTTTTTTTTTTGGCTTCATTGGGTCTTAGTTGCTACACACAGGCTTTCTGTAGCTGTGGTGAGCGGGGCTACTCTTCCTTGTGATGCACAGACTTATTGTGGTAGCTTCTCTTGTTGCAGAGCACAGGCTCTAGGCGCACGGGCTTCAGTAGTTGCAGTGCGTGGGCTCAGTAGTTGCAGCACTCGGTCTCTAAGCACACGGGCTTCAGTAGTTGTGGTTTGTGGGCTTAGCTGCTCTGTGGCATGTGGGATCCTCCCAGACCAGGGATTGAACCCATGTCCCCGGCATCGGCAGGCGGATTCTTAACCACTGTGCCAGCAGGGAAGTCCCAGTACATTTTTTTGCCATAGTTTTGCCTTTTTCATAATGTCATATGGTTGGAATCATACAGTATGTAATCTTTTTAGACTGGTTCCTTTCACTTAGTAATATGCACTTAAGTTTTCTCCATGTCTTTTCATGGCTTGATAGCTCATTTCTTTTTAGCACTGAGTAATATTCCATTGCCTGGATATACCATAGTTTATTTATCCATTCACTTACTGAAGGACATCTTGGTTGCTTCCAAAGTTTGGCAATTATGAATAAGGCTGCTATAAACATCCATGTGCAAGTTTTTGTGTGGACATTAAGTTTTCAATTCATTCAAATAAACACCAAGGAGTACAACTGCTGGACTGTATAGTAAGAGTGTGCTTAGTTTTGTAAGGAACTGCCAAACTGCCATCCAAAGTGTCTGTACCAATTTGCATTCCCACCAGCAATAAATGAGAATTCCCGTTGCTTCACGTCCTTGCCCGCATTTGGTGTTGTCAGATGTTCTGGATTTGGGCTATATCCTAATATGTTAAGACTCATTTTTCGCATCTGTAAAAGAGAACTAACAACAGCGCCTACATTTTTTAATCTATTCATCCATCAATGGACAGTAGGGTTGCTTCCACCTTTTGCCACTATGAACATGGGTCTACAAATAAATGAATTCTTTGGGATATATACCCAGAAGTGGAATTACTGGATCAAACAGTGATACTAATTTTATTTCTTTGAGGAACTGTCATACTGTTTTCCATAGCAGCTGTACCATTTTACACTCCCACTAGCAGTGTACAAGGGGTCCAATCTTTCCACATCCTCACCAATACTTATTATTTCCTGTTTTTTGATAGCAGCCATCCTCATGGATGTGCGGTAGTTTTAAGATATTCTTTTATTTTAAAAACTGTTTAAGACTTTATTTTTTTAGAGCAGTTTTAGGTTCACAGCAAAATTGAGAGAGGTACAGAGAGGCTGCAGGCAACTGTTGAAGAATAAAGGAGACTAAAGAGTTAAGACAACAAATGCAATGCCTGATCTTTCATTGGATCCTGGATTAAAAATGTTTTTTAAAAACTTAAACAGATAAAAGATATCATTGGGACAACTGGAGGAATGTGATCATGGACTATACATTAATTTAAATTCACTCCATGAAACAATTATGTTGTGGTCATGAGGGAGAATGCCTCTGCTGTTGGGAGATGCTTGCTAAAGTATTTAGGATGATGTTGTCATGATGTCTGCAAGTAAGACGAATGGTTGAGCAAAAATAAACAAGCAAACAGATAAATCAGGGTGTATACATATACAGAAAGAGAGCATAAATGTGTGGAAAATGTTAACAGTTGGTAAAGCTAGGTGAAGGGTATAGGGATGCCCATTGTTCTAATCTTGCAATTTATTTGAAGATCCAAACATTTTTTTTTAATAGAAGGAAGGAGACTCTCTGCCTGTAAGTCCTTGCAGTGATTTCTCTCCCTGTGTGACTTTATTGCCACCTTACATCCTTCTTGGAATAAGAAGTGTGGAGTGTAGCTAATTTTTAAATAGCAGCTCCTTTCCAGACATTTTTAGTAGAGACAGTGGAAAGTGTGATTTGAAAAGAAAAGAAAAACAAAAATCACAGCTGCCTTGTCATTTAAAAAATACCTATTCTAAAGACAAAGCTATAGAGGCAAAAATCTGAACAGTGATTGCCAGGGCCAAGGGGCAGGGGAGGATACTGCCTACAAAGGGGCATGAGGGAACTTTGGGGGATGATGAAAATATTCTATATCTTAATTGTGGTGACTGTGGCACAACTGTATACATTTGTCAAAATTCTACAACTCTACACTGAAAAAATGTGAATATTACTCTTTAGAAACGATACCTCAATAAGCATGATTAAAAAAGAAAAAGAAAAGGAAACACTTTGTTTTTTCGCATCATATCCATATTTCTTTCTACTGGCCTGAAGGGGGTCCTTCCTGTCCCTAGGTTTGTCTACTTGCCCATAACAGGGAAGAAAGGTGAGATGAGTACAAATGGAGACAGGTAGGGTGAAGCAAAAAAAAGTAGGCAGCAAATCAGAGCACCAAATCTAAGAGGAAAGCTTGTTTTCCTCAGGGTGTTCATAGTAGGAATGCTTTCCAGGGCCCGTGCTGCATCTGCTTCCTTTCTCAGAGTCACTGCAGGGATGTTGGTCTCCCTGTGCCAGCGGAGCCAGCGCCTGCCCTGACAGCCAGACAGGAAGGCGTCCTTGAAGGCCTCACTTGCTACAAACTTCTGTTCCACCAACCTACCTCTGGGCTGCCCTCCCCCTTCACCTGGGTTCCGGGTCCCACTATTGGTCATGGGTTTTTTTGTTTGTGTTTGTTTGTTTGTTTAATTGAAGTACAGTTGATTTGCAATGTTGTGTTAATTTCCACCGTAGGTCATGTTTTTGGACACAAAAAAGCGGATCCATTGTCAAGAAGCCATGGCTGGTGGGAGTGGGAGTATTTATGCTTTTAGGGGAAGACAGTTTCCTGCCTTTTTCCTTATAGATATTCAGTAAACATTTCCCAAGTATCTACCAGGTACCAAGGAGTACACTCAGCATTGCAGATTAACGGGCAGAATCCCCATCATAACAGATGAAGATTCAGCAGAATCAAAGCATTGTAGAGTCAGAGCATTTTGGGGGATTGCCATTCCGTATCTTCATTTCATAAATAGGGTAATGGAGTGTAATGGACTGAATGTTGTGGTGTTTTTAAAATTTATTTATTTTTGGCCACATTGGGTCTTTGTTGCTACATGTGGGCTTTCTCTAGTTGTGGCGAGCGGGGGCTACTCTTTGTTGTGGTGCGCTGGCTTCTCATTGCCGTGGTTTCTCTTGTTGTGGAGCACGGACTCTAGGCACACGGGCTTCAGTAGTTGTGGCACACAGGCTCAGTACTTGTGGTGCACGGGCTTAGTTGCTCTGCGGCATGTGGGATCTTCCCAGACCAGGGCTAGAACCCGTGTCCCCTGCATTGGCAGGCGGATTCTTAACCACTGCGCCACCAGGGAAGTGCTGGACTGAATGTTTGTGTCCCCCCAAATTCATGTGTAGAAACTCTAATCCCAAACAGTTGCCTTGAATGGGTTTTCTAGTCCCTTCATAAGAAGAGACACAAGAGAGACACTCTTTCTTTGTGGGTGGGGACACAGTGAGAAGACAAACATATATAAACCAGTGAGAAGCTCCTCACCAGAACCCACCCATGCTGGCACCCTGATCTCAGACTCCCAGCCTCCAGACCTGTGAGAAATAAATGTTTGTCGTTCAAGTCACCCGGTCTAGAGGATTCTGTTACAGTGGCCAGAACAGACGAAGACCCTGAGGTCCAGAGCAATGCAGGGACTCACTCAAGGTCGTGCAGCGGCTTAGCTGGTGAATTGAGAGCAGAATCCAAATTCTCAAAATACCCTTCATAAACTTATGGTGAGAGGCAGAACCACTTCAAGGCAAGAGCTAGAGCTTCCGAGCTGGACGCTTTCAGATCTGAGCTCAGCCTCTCAGTCTGCTGAGTGGTGGCAGGCTTCAGCTCCACATCTGTAAAATGGGCATGACAGTCCCCTCATTGCAGGGTCTCTGGTAGGAACTAGAACAGTTTATATAAAATCCCTGGTGTAGAGTAGGCTGCTCTTATTAGCCATCGTGGGAGACACGGGGAATATGGACCAGTCAAGGGGCAACAGTCCTCTTTAAGTATCAGATCTCTGATCAATTCACCATTGTCACAACTCTGCTTGGGGCCAGTCAATGATAAAATTAACTCAGTGTGTTGACATGACTCTGTATTAGAAACATGTTCTAAATGAAGTTTACAATTAATACTCTTGTCTGAAAGGCAGAGGAGAAAGGGCAGGGGTTCTGATAGCAGAAGCATTTTCTGAATCTTTGAAAAATGCACTCAGCGTTAATGGTACTTTATATCTGGAAATCTAACTTAATGGAAAGCTCAAAGTCCAACTGTGTGATGTAGGCAGGGAGGCACTTTCGGGTCCCCAGAGTCACTCAAACTGGGCTCCACCATCAGGTTGCAATCCTTTAGGGATCTGCTTGTTATAAGGAGAAAATGGGACTGTCTTATTTACCAAATCAACATGTTTGTGTGTACATGACTGCCTCTGGGTGGCCAAAACCAGAGTCTACCCCAAAAGATCAAAAACCTCATTTGCAGCCTCCTTCAGACAGTCTGGCATTGCATGCTTAAGGGGCAGGATGGATTTCAAAGGCCCATCACACCTCCTTCTTGATTAGGCACGTGGAATATGCCAGCAAACGACTCTTTGCTTATGCCTTTGCTCAAAGCTAGGGCAGTTGGTTCTGAACTGCAGGAACAGTGATGCGAAATAGGTCATCCTTCCTCTAGAGACTGTGTCCCAAACGGACGAAGACTTACTCTTGGCTGAATACAGCATCCTCCCTGGCCGTCCCTGGCCAGGCTCCATGGGCCAGCTTAGTAGGTGTGGTCCTGGCATCACTGAGCAGACATCTGGTCCCTTCATCCCCCGCTCCTCTATGAACATCTCAGCCCTCCCTCACTGGCCAGGGAAGTTGGTACCACACCCCCTCCCTCCTTTGCATTCAGGTAGCAGGCATCTCTTGTAGTGGGTTGGGAATTGATCCCTAAGTAATGTTTCCAAAAACATGGAAGGTGAACAGCATCGTGGGTCAAGAGGCTGGGCTCCAGACCCAGTGTCTGGGTTCGAGTCCTGGCTTAGCCTCCCACCAGCTTGTGTCCTTATGCACAAGCTAATGTCCCTATGTCTGCCTCCACCTCTCCATCTGTAAAATGGAAATAATGATAATAATAATAGCAAACACTTGCATACATTTCTCCCCAGCAGACACAGTTCTGAGCACTTTCCACGTATCAACCAGCTAATCCTCACACGGCAACAGAAGTCAGCACTGCTATTAACCTCCTCTTCTTCCCCCTCCCCCCTACCTCGCCATGAGGATTAAATAAATTTACACCCAGGAAGGAAGCAACTGGAACAGTTCCTGGCCCACAACACCCAATAAGTCTTAGCTACTATCACGAAAGGACTTTAAAGTTCACAAGGATAGCATTTTTAAGTTCATAGTGCACATTTGTAAAATTAAATGCATGTTAGAAAGAAACCATATACTTTTGCTATTATTGCCTAAATTAAGGACAATAATGGTATTTAAGTAAAAATATAGAGTCAGTTTAAAAAAGGATTAAGTAAACAATAGCATAGACTTTAAAATGACTGCAGCACAAACTCTTGATACTAAGGTGGAACATAACTGCCTAAACACTGGAAAATACTGCTCTAGATCCAAATCGGTCAAGCAGTGCCTGTTTTTAGTAGGTGTCTTCCCTGTTCTTTCTTCCAAATGCCCACCTCTGCCTTGTTCTGCAGTCAAGAAAGAAGTCCCATTCCCTTCCTGAAACTAGCCTGTCCTTTTCAGCTTGTGCTGTTTCCGGGGTCAAGTACATGCCCTCAGGAAGAGGCAAAGGGTGTGTTTCCCACTCTCTAATCTAGAGGTGAGCTGGAGGGAGCTCCCCCTAAACCACACCTGTCAGGCAGGTGATGATAACTGCGTGGGTGAGAAGACACCACCTGTCCCACTAATGATAGGACCCCAGGCAGCAGAAGCCCTAATGGCTCCTCTGGCCTTTTAAGTCCACTCCCCACATAACCGTTAACAAGTCCCTTGTCCGGGAAGTTGGAAGGCACTTGAGCTGTTGGCTAGAGCTCTTAGAGACAGAGGGAAGGGCTTGGCTGGGCGGCGATACCTACCTTGGCAATATTTACAAATAGGTAACTCTTCAGCTTTTCGGTTAAGATCTTGAATCAGGAGGGAGCTGTTGAGGCTCTGGTAGGTCTATAGAAGTCTTGGTCACGGGTTTGTTTTCCCCTGGAGGAAAGCACGTGGCTGGACTGGGAAAACCAGGATGGGCAGCTGGGTTTCTTAGGACCCGTCATGTCTTGTAGCCGCCAGGCTGCTCTCTTTCAAACTCACATTCAACATCACCTTCACAGATTTAGTTTCACTCCTGGAGGAAAACACGCATAGAAAAACAGAAATAACTTCTTTTTAAAGGGTTCCAAACCTTGTGTCACCAAAAACTAGAATTCCCGGTGTCTCTGGTCTGCAGTCTCCTCATGCTTTGTTATTGTTGTCCCTTCTTCCAGGGACAGTACTGTGCTTCCCCCCTGAGGAATTACTCTGCCTTCATTAATCCCTGGCTTCATTAAAACCCATGTCCTGGCTGCTTATGAGGCACCAAAGAGTCTGCTAAGAGCTTTTCAAACATCATCTCATGCAAACCTCACAATGACCTTGTGAGTTTGCATTTATTTTTTTCTGTGTTACAAGAAGTCACTTAATAAGTCTGGAGTTAAGGTCAGGGCTGCTTCAATGGTTCCATCTGTCATCAGTCTTCCTAATTTTCCATCTTTCCTCATTGCCATCCTTCTCCAATGACACCAAGGTTCAAAGGGCTTAAGCAACTTGCCACAAATCGTGAAGCTAGTTAGAAGAGGGATGGTATTTGAACCCAGTACTGCCTACCTCCGAAACTCTTTTCTTCCATGCCAGATGGAATCTCCCTGGGGATGGAATAAGGGGAGATGGATGACAGACAGGGATATGCCAGCTCAACCCCAGGGGCACTGGCAGTATCCTTTATCACACCCCCAGCTCGAGTCCCAAACACAGGGAGGACTTGGAATGGTAACTAGGAGCCAGGTGGAAGAGGGAGGAAAAGGGTCTGGGACCCTCACCTCCTGGGCATTGGCTCACACCTCTGCCTGATGCAGATTCTGGTCTTTTCAACTCCTACAAACCTCCCCACCCAGGACTTCAACCTCTAGACCCTCCTCACACAGGGTTGCCAGATTTAGGGGAAAAGCAAGACAAAACAGAACCCCCAGTTAAATTTGAATTTCAGATACACAAGGAAGAATTTTTTCAGTTTAAGTACTGACATCCATTCAATGGAATAACAGGCGGGTTAACGAAGATGATTCATTAAAATAATATTATCCCAGTTCTCTGATCTCTCAAGAAACAAATTATGTAAGCATAAAACATTATGACTAGTATACTATTATTATTTTATATTTATAGTTGAGAGCACCCTAACCTTAATACACTAAAATGATACAGGTGTTAACCAAAGACACTAGTATTAGACATAGAGGGTGAGATTTTAAAGACCGGAACACAGATAAGTTATTTCACAGTACAGCACTAAGAAGCAAAGTCAGCTTATAGTATATATTAATTCCTTTTCTCATATGATTTACTGGAGCTGGAAGGATAAAAGTAAGTGCTCGAAGCTATCTTATAAATCTTTTATAAATATCAAAAACTGAACAGAAAGATGTTAAAAGTCATGTGATCAACCTCACTAATATCAAAGAAATTAGAACAAAAAATATCATTTTTTATTTATTAAATGATTATATACATTAAATAATTGAATAAACCATGCTGACAATGGCTAGTGTTGTGATGGAGGTGGGTACAATGTGGCAGGGTGCTCACATTCAACACGAGAAGGAGTAAAATGTATATGTATAGCTGATTCACTTTGTTATACAGCAGAAACTAACACACCACTGTAAAGCAATTATACTCCAATAAAGATGATAAAAAAAAAAAGGAGTAAAAATCTCCACCTTTCTCAAGAGGAATTGGGCAAAATACATCAAAAGTCTTAGAAATGGGCATACGCTCTGACTCAAAGGTACTTCTAGAAATTTGTGCTAAGAAAATTACTTGGCCGCCTGGAGGGGTGGGATAGGGAGGGTGGGAGGGACGGAGATGCAAGAGGGAAGAGATATGGGAACATATGTATATGTATAACTGATTCACTTTGTTATAAAGCAGAAACTAACACACCATTGTAAAGCAATTATACCCCAATAAAGATGTTAAAAAAAAACTGTTAAATAATTTAGCGATAAATTTTGAGATGAAAATATATTACATATAGCCACATCAACATTTTATGAAGCACATTGCAATTTATTAGTTATCAATGCAATGTGTTTCAGTATATCTGTTTGTGATAGTCAAATATATCATTTTTATATTTCCTTTCACATGCAAGATACATGAACTTGTACGATGTTGAGGCTCCTCTAAGAATTTCTGTTACTTCCCTCTTCCTTTCGTTTTCCATTTTTTTCTTCTCTGCCTCATTTACTGTGCATTTATTTTTATATACTGTCCCCCATTTGACTGTAAAGGAAAGATACATGAAGGGAGGGCCATGCATTGCATGTGAGCTCTGTGTTTTCATGGTGCCCGGCACATAGTAGGTGCTCAATAAAGTCTATTAAGTGAATACATTGTAAAAAAAAGAAAAAAAAGAAAATTACTTGGGACAGGTGCAAAGATTTCATTACAAAGATGTTCACTGCAGCATTGTTAATTATATATAATATTATCATATATACCATTATGGTTATTATACATGTTATTACTAGTAATATATATGCACATACGTGCATGTATATATACATTATATATACACCATATATATATACAAAATTCACACACACCAAATAAATTTTGGCACATGTATTCAACAGCAGGCAGTTTAAGTGATGTTGTAGAAGACTATTGCAAGATTTAACAGTGTTTATGAGCACCTTCCTTCTTCCTTATGTGGATCTGAGGCTGGACGTAAAATAGCCATCTTGCAACCATAAGGTGATAAGCATGAGGACAAATCCACCTGCTAAGGATGGCGAGGAAGAGATATGAAGGACCAGAAATACTGACGATGCTGTGGAGCCATTACACCAGGTCTGAGTTTCAACCCCAGATTTCTTGTGAAGTGATTGGCCTTTTCTCATTCAGAACTTTTAGAATGTTCCCTTTCAACCAAAAATGTTGCACACCTAGAGTATTAATAAATTTAGAAATGTATAAAAGCTGTGTAAAGAAAAATTTTATTATTTATTTATTTAGTTTTAAATTTTTTGGCTGCGTTGGGTCTTCGTTGCTGGGCGTGGGCTTTCTCTAGTTGTGGCGGGCGGGGACTACTCTTCCTTGTGGTGAATGGGCTTCTCATTGCAGTGGCTTCTCTCATTGCAGAGCACGGGCTGTAGGCGCACACGCTTCAGTAGTTGTGGCACGTGGGCTCAGTAGTCGTGGCACACGGGCTTAAGTTGCTCCGCAGCCTGTGGGATCTTCCCGGACCAGGGATCGAACCCGTGTCCCCTGCAGTGGCAGGCAGATTCTTAACTACTGTGCCACCAGGGAGGTCCCAAGAAAAAATTTAAATCTTATTGAAGGACACAAAGACTTGAACTTGTATTTTCTCCCAGTCTTCACAACAATGCTTCGAGATGGGCATTATTTCATCTTTTTACACCCAGGAAGATTAAATAAGTGGCTTAAGTCCCCAGAGTGGCAGAGCTCAAGTTCAAACCTGGGTCTGCCAGAGTCTCGTGTTTATGTTCTGTATGGTAATTCATGCTGGCCAAAAGGAACTGACGTAAATTAATAAAATAACACGATGTGACTTCAAGTGCTCCTTTACCCAAAATTACTCCCTCATGCACATTCAGGATGACAGACTCACAAATTACAGGAAGTTTCTCTTTTGGTTGTAAACACAGTGTGAATTTTATATTTGTAGCAAGAACCATCTAACGTTGAAAGGAAATTTAGAGATTCTTGGGAGTAAATGTTGATATTCTAAAAATTGTGATTGACAAAGAAGTGCCTCAGGACATTTGCACTTGCCATTCCGTCTACTTGGAAAGCTTTTCCTTTAGATGTTGACATTGCTAGTTTCCTCACTTCTTGACGTCTTTGCTTAAATATTACCTTCACAAAGAGTTCTTCCCTGATCACCTCATTTAAAACTGTCACTTCTCCTGGCTTTATATTTCTCCATAGTACTTACCACCCTCTACTATACTATATAATTTACATGTTTATTTTACTTATTGTCTCCTCCCCACCCACACCCCCCCAAAAAATGTTAGCAGGACTTTTGTGTGTTTAGCCATCAGCACCAAGAACAGTGCCTTACATGCAGTTGGCACTGACTGCTTGTTGGATGGATGGATGAACAAATGAAACCAGAAGCACACAGTGTAGCACCACTCAGAGCTGGCTGGTGCTAGCAGAATAAGACCTCGTTCCAAGGTTATCTCAAGATGGGAGGGGAGAGAGACAGAAGGAGTGAGGAACACAGAAGAACTGCTGGGTGGGAATACAGTTTATTCTACTTGATTTTGCACTTTATATAAATGATACATTTTTTACATGTCCTTTTGTGACTTGCTTCTGTCACTCATATTCTGACTGCAGGATTTATCCATGTTGTAACGCACAGCTGTGAACTACCTTCACTTCTATTGCTGTATGGAATGCCGTTGCAAGAAGAATATAAAATGTATTCTACTGTTTTAGACGTTTGGGTTGATTCCAGTTTGGGGCTGTTTCGATCCACCTTGGTATGACCATTCTCTTCAAGTTACAGGTATACCTGTGTAAGAATTTCTCTAGAAGGGCAGATAGAATTCCTCTATTTTGCTGGTAACAGATAATACCAAACTGTTACCCAAAGCGGTTGTACTAATTAACACTCCCATCAGCAATGTATGGGCGTCAATCGTACTCCACATCCTTGCCAATACTTGGTATTATCAGGTGGTTGCCAGAATTTTTGCCATTCTCGTGAGAGTAAAATGGTATCTCCCTCTGGTTCTACTGTGAATGTCCCTGATTATAAATGAGGTTGAGAACCTCTTTATAAGTTACATTTTCATTTTCTCTCTTTTTTTTTTCATTTAATATTATCAAACCTTACTTGCACCCAGCCACCTCTGTTTTCTTCATTCACATGGATTAGCAATGGAACAGGCATATAAGTAATTCAAAAATAATTTAAATCAAACTTCGGAATTATCAGACTTTTGTCTGAGGAGGAGAGAGGAAGGTCAGTCAGTGTGCAGTGTGGACAGACCTCGAGTTGTCGAAATGACCAAGGAATTCTTCAGTTTGGGGTTTGACAATGTCTTTCGTTGTGTCTGTTATACAACATGCAGTGCCTTACAAGTGCTCATGCTTTTTGTCTGTAAAATTTTCTCATATGGGGTAACATAGTGTGGGAGTTAACACAGCCTGTTCAGCATATAAAGGTCACTCTCAAATGGAACAAATTCACCAGATAGTGAAATTTTTAAAATCTGTGGCCAAGCTTAAAAACAAGAAAAGAATATCCCCAGGTTCCTGAGCAGGGAGGAGGCACTAAAAAGAAACAGTCCATGTGGGTATTGGAACCAGGTAAATATCAGAGACTGGTGATAAAACAACTACCCAGAATCTCAGCCCATGAGAAGTGGGGAGCTAGAACTGAGCCCCCCCCCCCCCAGTAAAGCCAGAAGCCATGAAGGCTCTCCGTCCCTGAAACAAGCAACATAAGAAGTCCTTTTATTGGCCAGGGTTGCATAAAGGAAGCTGACCATCTTTCAGGGCCATGGAAAGTAAAAGAAACACCCTAAAGAAAGCAGAATATCAACCAGCATCACGTACACGCATCTGATCTGAATCCATACCTACCAAAGAGACACAAGAACCCATTTTGAGCAACTACCATAAAACTGGTCTGGAATCTGTAAAATCCCAACCAAGTACACGTGTTTCATGGAAAACCACTCCCACTCAAGATGAGCTCACAAAAAAAATTAATCACATGAAGTAAATAACTGTTGGGAGAAAATCAGCAAACACAACAAATGCAACAAAATTCAGAACCGAGAACTACAGATATAAAGCTATCTCAAAGAGGCCTAAAAATCATACCATTCAAACGTGCAATAATAGAAATGAATAGCATATATGAAAGTAAGAAAGAAAATAAAATGAAAAAACATGACACTAAGGGAGGGACTGTGAAATTTTTTAAAAGAATTCAACTGAACTTACAGAATAAAAAACAGTCACTAACAAAGCGAGAGAGAGGCATGGACATATATACACTACCAAATGTAAGGTACAGAGCTAGTGGGAAGCAGCCGCATAGCACAGGGAGATCAGCTCGGTGCTTTGTGACCGCCTGGAGGGGTGGGATAGGGAGGGTGGGAGGGAGGGAGACGCAAGAGGGAAGAGATATGGGAACATATGTATATGTATAACTGATTCACTTTGTTATAAAGCAGAAACTAACACACCATTGTAAAGCAATTATACTCCAATAAAGATGTAAAAAAAAAAAACCAAAACAGTCACTAAAATTAAAAATTCAATGGACACTCATCTGAAGAGAGAACTAAGGAACTGAATGATATATCTGAGGAAAGCATCTAGAATGTAGCTGTAGCAGTAAAGAGGTGGGAAGTATGAAAGAAACTGAGATGCATAATTTAGGATGAGAAAATTCAACATACATTTAATAGGAGTCCCAGAGAAGGGAGAGAGGAAATAGGAGATTCTACTGGGAGTCCAGGCCAAATCATTATGCAGGAGTGAGTAGATAAAGATATTTTAGACATGAAAGTCTAAGATGATTTACTGTAACATCCCCTTGCTAAAAGCAATACCAAAAGCAATACCTTAGCAAGAAAGAAACTCAACCCAGAAGAAAGGGGTGAGATGCAAAACACAACGGTAAGCCAAGAAATTCATGAAAAATTTAATAAATCTAAATAATACTGACTATAAAAACAATGATGATAACCAACTGGGAGATTTTTGTTTTTGTTTTTTAAGGTGGAACTAAAATACTACCCAACAATAGTAGAGAAGATGAGAGAGGGTTTTAGGAATTAAAGCACTCTGAGTTCCATGTATTGTTTGAAAATACGATGGGGATATTAGATCTAAATCTTTGATCATGCTTGCTAACAACCACCAAATGAATAGAAATCATATGTTTAATTTCTAAACAGGTGAATGGTAAAGAGATAGGTGGAGAACCAAAAAAAAACCATGGTGAATGGAAACGAAAAACATAAAATAAGCTAATAAAAACAAGTCCACACGTATCAGTAAAAATAACAAATATAAATGATTGTAGAGAAACTCTCCCACATAAGCCCAAGAAAAAATATACCGAATGTTCCTCACAGTATTGTTTGTAACAAAGACAGCAGTTAGAAACAACCCAAATTTACCATCCTTAGGAGACTGGATAGATACATTGCGGTATATTTATAAACTAGAACTTTCCAGAAGAGTTACAATGAATGAAATTGATTTATATATGAAACTGATTTTCATATATCAACAATGGATAGGGCTCAAAAATATATTGATAAATGAAAAAAGCAAGTTTCAGTATGGTATATACAGTATAATGCCATTTGTTTAAATTGTTTAAACACTCAAAAAATGCTACATAGTGTTGATAAATAGTTAAACTATGAAAACATGGATGGGAAGGATACACATGCTTCTGGGAATGAAGTGGGGTGGGGCGCCCAAGAAAACTTCAATTGTATCTTTAATATTTTATTTCTTTAAAAATATCTGAAGTAAATACAGCGAAAGGTTAACTCTGTGTGTATTCCAGCTGGTGGTTTATAGCACCCTCTGTACTTTGCTGAATATTTAAAAATACTTCATAATAGAAAATGTATCTTTGACTCAAAATATTATAGAGCTGGGCTTTCCAATAACTAAATTAAATGTGCATTTACATTTAAATTTAATTAAATTAAAAATTCAGTTCCTCAGTCATACTGGCCACGCTTCAAGTGCCCAGTAAGCACAGATACTGTATTGGACAATGCTATTTTAGAACATTTCCATCACTGTAGAAAGTTCTCTTGGGGAGTTATAGAGCCCCAAGAGCACCCTGGTTCACATTACTTCTCATTATTTAATACTGTGAGTAGATACTGATGATAGTAATATGCAAAATGAAGCACTGAACATAGAGCACAGCTCTACACCCCTATGGGAATTTGGTTAAGTCTTATTGTTGTGTTGTCTTTCATCAAATTACTCAAAGTTCCAGGAAGGCTGATGTCCAGTTAATTGAGATGTTCCTGTAGTATTTCAAGTGAAAACAATCACAGTAATTTAGAGCTGGTAATAATAGTAATGTTGTTCCAGCCACTATATATTCGATTCCCCAACTATTCCAATTCTACCCAGTGCCTTCCCACAGTATAAATCTGATAAAATTAACACAAAAAGAGACACTCCTCAGATTTTCTCATTTACCAAAGTAAGTGCTTTAGAGAGTTATCTGAGTGGCCAGTATTTTGCTAGGAATTTCAACATCAATGACAGCAACAAAAACCCATTACAAAAGCATTGAGAAAGTTGGAAAAGCAAGCTTTGGCTTCAGGAAGGGAGAGACTTGAGACTTTGCCCTCAGACCTCAGAATTACTGCAGGTCGGTAAATTCTTTCCACTGGGGCTTTAACTGACTTTCTCATGGGCACACATTTTCCTACAACTCCCTTAGCTGTCTTATCAAGGGTGACCTGTGAAATACACTAAAGCAGAAATGAACTGGGTTCTATATGTAGATGATCCCCAAATGCAGAAGTTTTACCAGCCATTGTCAGGTTAACACATGGAAAATTGTTTGAACTACAGAAAGCTTTGGAGAATGTAAAATTACTGATGATGTATGACTAAAGAACAAGTCAATTTCAATACTATGATTCCAGGACTTCCCTGGTGGCGTAGTGGTTAAGAATCTGCCTGCCAATGCAGGGGGCACAGGTTCGAGCCCTGGTCCGGGAAGATCCCACATGCCATGGAGCAACTAAGCCCGTGAGCCACAACTACTGAGCTTGAGCTCCAGAGCCAATGAGCCACAACTACTGAGCCCACGTGCTACAACTACTGAAGCCCAGGAGCCTAGAGCCCATGCTCCGCAACAAAGACAAGCCCCCGCAACGAGAAACCTGCGCACCGCAATGAAGAATAGCCCCGGCTCGACGCAGTTAGAGAAAGCCTGTGCGCAGCAATGAGGACCCAACGCAGCCAAAAATAAAAAATTAATTAATTTAAAAAAATACTATGATTCCATGCATGGGTGAGATAGATACAATAGTTCATTAGACAGCTGTATTTTGAACACTTCCTGGCATCAGGCACTGCCAGGGGACACCAAAATATAGAGACAGACATGGTCTCTCTCCTCGTACTGCTGATAATCCGCAGGGAAGACCTCTCATCCTGGCCTATGGCACCAGATAACTCGTGAGTCAATTCTAGTCGACCAAAATGCTAACAGTGCTCTGAGGCCTGGAGAACTGTAGAGTCGGGTTCTCTCTGCAAAGAGAATTGAGGTCTTTATAAAAGGCGAAGCTCCCCAAATTCCAACTCTCAGTGAAGACAATTTCTCCTTGGCCCTGCCGCCCTTTGAGCCATATGCGTGGTTTTCATTAAACACCATAATCTCCCTAATCCCGCTGAGATAAATATGCAGTTAACACCCTGGAGACTTTCTGAGAAGGACCCAAATTCTACCCAAGGGATCTAATTAAAAGGAGAAGTGAGATGTTCCACTGGGGTCCAAGGCTAAAGATAACTCTTACAGAGCAGGAGAGAAGGAAAGCACGGTGGATGTGTACCCCTTCCCCGTGGTGAGGGGGCTACCCTTTACTGAGCATCTCCTTGGTTTCAGGGGCCATTCAGTCATCACTCATTCAATCCTGGCAACAACTCTGCAAAGCAGGCGTTTCCACTCCTAAGTTATCAGTGAAGAAAACAAGCGTCAGAGAGGTGCGGGGTCCCCTCCAAGGCCATCAGCTAATGAATTGAGGTCAGAACCTGGATGTACCTGCTTCACCTTCGTGTTCTTTAACCCACCTGCTCTGACAGGTAAAAACAACCTCTAAGTTTCCTTCCAACGTCTCCAAGTCAATGAGTGCACCCAGTCATTCAGGGGGAAGAAGAAAGTCAAAGGAAAGTCAGGAAAGGCAGTTAAGCTGCTGATAATTAAGGGATTAGAACTGTAAACCACAATGAGCATTGTTTCATGAGTCTATTTTTATTACTTTCAAGTTTTATTCACTTGATAAGGTGTTAGGAGAGTAAAACCAATCCAAAAGGCCTTTCATTCCCCTCAGTACTCAGGAAGCAGTGACATCTTCATCGTTGTGCTTTGTGGACAAATTAAGTATTAAATTATGAAACTAATCTGCTCTGATATCAGGAAGAATGTCAACTTTGATAAAGCTTTGCGCTCTACGAAGATTGCTTTCTAAATGACCTGATCTGACTCAATGAATAATTTTAGAATTGATTTTCTGGCAGAGACACTAATGAATAAAAGACACTGTCTCCCAAGATAATCTTGGGAGGAGAGTTTTCCTTTCTCCAGAGACCTTTATTTCACCTTAGCTTTTTTTTTTTAATTTTGAATTTTATTTTATTTATTTTTTTATACAGCGGGTTCTTATTAGTCACCCATTTTATACACATCAGTGTATACGTGTCAATCCCAATCTCCCAATCACCTTTGCTTTGATGGGGTTGATACCACCATTTGTCCCCATTAGTGCTCGATGGACCAGAGATTTACAGCTTTTCAAGTAAATGCTGTTTATTTTGGCGTGAAGATGTATGTCCTAATCCCTGTCCTGGGCAGCAAGGGAAGGGATGCTTCCCTTATGCTTGAACCTGGGCCAGGCACTAGGACTAGAGGCCAAAAGAATATGGTCTTTCCCTTGGCAGAACTTAAGATCTCGGGGCAGAGGCAGCAAACAAAGAGAAGCCAACACAGGGTAAGAAGTGTCCTGGGAGCCCAGAGCAGGGACTCTTACTTCACTCTGGGGTGTCAGGCGCGCTTCTCAGAGAAGTAAGGGAGACAAAGGGTGTGCAAAGTCCAGGAGGAGAGAGACAGCATGGCACCTCCAGAAAACTTCCTGGATCTGAGCCAGCCCAGAGCATAGGATGGTGAAGAGGTCAGCAGAGGCCAAATCGTGGAGGGGGCTTTAAGCATGGGAGGAAGCTTGGTCTTCCTCCTGAGGGCTTTGGTTCAGCCCTCCTGGGATGGGGATGTTTTTTGTTAAAAATCACCATGAGGTTTTTCTGACCTCACGTTTCCATGAGCGTCCTCCACTAGGCCAATATCAGACACAATGCCTCATTTTCTAAAGAAATAATTTGTAACACTGCCTTTGCTATCTTGATACAGAATGCATAGGTAATATAACCTACCTAAGAAAAAAATACTTTAAAAAATCACTCTAACTGTAATGGAGAAAAAGAGGGTAATTTTAATATAAATAAGTAAATAAATTTTAATAAATAAAATTTAATAGGATGCATTTTAACATGTAAATATTTGGGCACAAATTACCAGAAGCCAAAAGGGAGCCATCAGAAGTTTATACCGATATGTGGAAACACAGAGAATGCAACAGCCATAGATACTGGCCGATACAGTGGTGACAATGACAATGTTGTATCTGATGAAAATACTATGAGTCATTCTCATAGAAACCCTCAGATAAGTTCTCGATCCACCACAGTGTAATCAGCACTGGATTCCCATAGTATTTGCTTTCTTAGAACATTTAGTATAAAGTGTATATCAGACTCTGCAAAAATAACTTCCGTTATGTAAAAACAGGCATGTTCCAGATGTGGCTAATTAGAACCATCATTCACCTGTAAGAATGTCTGGTGGGATATTGGAGGTTCATTGCAGAATTAAGGTGAGTTCTTTACTGTACAGAATTGTTCCATGTATGGCCACGCCGAACATCACTGACCCCCAATGCTTTAGTACCCCACAAATGACAAAGCACCCAGGGAATGGAACCACCTTTTTGGTGGAGGGTAATATGCCTGGTCTCTGTCCCCACTCTTTCCTGACTCTTCCTCTTGGGAAGACAAGTGACCTTTTCTTTGGTGCCTTTGGGAGAATATCACCCCTTCTAGCTTCTCCTGTGGAGTAGCCATGCTGGAGGAATTCGGGACCCTCTCCAGCCAGGCAGAAATGCTTGCAAATGTCCAGCACAGTCCAGAACTGGTGGGCAAGTTAGCTCTGGGAAGAAAGCAAGCCCATTTGGCTGTAGATTTAAAGCCAGTAACGAAACTCAGCTTTTGTTCCCTGTCTCCTGTGGCTCATTTCTCAATTGCTTGAAAGAAGCATTTGGGTGTTCTTTATTGGCCTCCACACACACCACATTCGGAAGAAGGAGAGTGATTTTTACTCTTGGGAAGGATGAGACCATCCAGAGAGAGTGAGTAGAGGGTGATGTGAAGAGGCCAAGTCAGAGGCCTGGAAAACCTAGCATTCAAGGCTGTGGTTTGCACATTGTACTTCCCGGAGGCCCAGGGTCTGGAGAGGTGCCCTCGGGTTTTCTGGGAGAGGAGACAGGGGAAGGGAGTACCAATAGCCTCAAAGAACCATCTCTATTTTAACCGCAGCAGTTGTGATTTATTTATTTATTTATTTATTTATTTATTTATTTATTTATTATTTATTTTTGGCTGAGTTGGGTCTTTGTTGCTGCGTGCAAGCTTTCTCTAGTTGTGGCGAGTGGGGGCTACTCTTCGTTGCAGTGTGTGGGCTTCTCATTGCAGTGGTTTCTCTTGTTGCAGAGTATGGGCTCTAGGCATGCGGGCTTCAGTAGTTGTGGCTCAGGGGCTCAGTAGTTGTGGCTCGTAGGCTCTAGAGCGCAGGCTCAGTAGTCGTGGTGCACAGGCTTAGTTGCTCTGCGACACGTGGGATCTTCCTGGACCAGGGCTCGAACCTGTGTCCCCTGCATTGGCAGGCAGATTCTTAACCACTGTGCCACCAGGGAAGCCCAGCAGTTGTGATTTTCTGTTTTTTATATGACGCTTGGTTTTACATAAAAGTTCATTTGTAAAAACAAAAAGTTTCCACTGCAAAAGAAAAAAAGCTTGAAAACCAGTGATATAAAGTATAAAGAATGAACAGAGAAAAGAGCAATTCACAAAGGGGACTGAGAAGAATCTGCCAGAAACACAAGAGGAAGGAGGAGTGTTTGCGACCAGGAAGCCTCAGAAATGGAAATTCTCAAGACAGAGGGACGGTCAAAGGCACCCAAGGCCAGAGGGATGGCGGGTGGGATTGGGACAGAAGAGTGGCCACTGGGTCTGCTGACACTGTGATCCGGCAGGGGGCCAAGCACCAAGCCCACGTGGCAGTGGGTGAAGAGGTGAGTTAAGGAGTGAGGAAGGTGAGCCGTGTGGACGTCACCATGCAGAAGGTGATGGAGATGGCAGGTATCAGTTTCCCAATGCCTTTGAGTAGTCAAAAGGATCCATGCACGAAGGATATTCAATCTCTACCACATGCCGGATAACGAGCATTCTTCGTGGTAGAAACGGAGAAATCCTTCTTCAAACAGAGTGGCAGAAACAGGGGCAGCAGGGGCAAGGGGGAGTAAGTACAAGGGCACATCTTGGGCTTCTTTCCTGGAAGGACGAGGTGGAGTTTTCTGTTTGTTTGTTTGTTTCATGTTAAGGAGAACATTCATCTTTCCAGGAAGTCCTGGTGTCAGGTGGGAGCTTCAGTTAACAATGCCTCCTCTGTTTCTAAAACAGTGATGAATGTCAGACCAGCAGGAGAGAATGGCTCCTCCCCCCCGCCCCCCATATTCCGTGTCCCGCTGGTAGCAAGGACATAAATGTTACTACTGGCTGCCTAATGGCCCGTGGAAGTCACTAAAGTGACATCATTAGTGTTGGAGACCTCAAAAGGGCCTCTGCCCTCATTCTTAGAGAAAAGCACTGGAAAGAATCAGAAAGCAACAGCTAGACGGAACAAAAACTTCTGAAGTAAAGAAACACTGGAAAAGTGATAGAGAAAAAATTAAGAATCTTAAGTGTCATTTTGCTAAGGGCAGCTCTGACATTCAAATTACTTTTGACCTCCCTACACAAGGGCACAGTAAGGAGTCAGAAATATTTACATGGCCTTCTGAATTCCACAAGACAAACCCACAAGAGTCACTTCAGACCACTGGAAGGAACCAGGACCCATGTTCTTCTGGCTCCAACTCTGATCTTATGAGTGACGCCGCTTTCCACCGGTTGCATTCTCTGCGTCTTCCTCCACTCCTCAACAAAACTGCTTTTATAAACCTAATTCATTAGTGCCTCCCACGGTGCTCAGCTGCTTAAGGTCAGGTGGGAAAAGGTGCCCATGTCCTTAATTAGGTTTAGTCCTCACAACAACCTTGAGCGGCATTGTTACCCATTTTATAGATGGGAAAACAAAGGCCAGGAGAACCCAGGTCATTGGCATAAGGTCTCTCAGCAGATAAGTGGCAGAGTTAAGTCAAGAACGGAGAGATATCTAGCTCTAAAAAAATATGGAATGATGAATGAATGAGAGGAAATTGAATGAATGATAAAGGAATAATGAACTAACATTATTATATATTTTAGAAATGTAAAGTCCCACTTGGGACTCTGTTTCTTTCCCTGCTTACTTTCAGGGTCCCTTCCTTATCCATAAACAAGTTAGCCAGACAGTCCTGTTTGTGGTGGGAGAGTTCACGTTCAAAACGTGATAACTAAGCAGGTTCTGGCACCTTCTTCTTGTAGCACACTAAGCTGTACCAGATTGGTAAATCTTAAAGTATCCAGAAGATATTAAGTGACGGGCAGATGAAAAACACCACTTTGTGCTTAAAGAAATGTTTGTATATCCACCAAATGGAATGCAATGCAACCATTAAAAACATGATATTAGGGGCTTCCCTGGTGGCGCAGTGGTTGAGAGTCCGCCCGCCGATGCAGGGGACACGGGTTCGTGCCCCGGTCCAGGAAGATCCCACATGCCGCGGAGGGGCTGGGCCCGTGAGCCATGGCCACTGAGCCTGCGTGTCAAGCCAAAATCAAGCCACTGGAGTTCATCTTTCTGTAGGGAGCAGTGTGTTCGAAACCTCAGGTCATCCTCTCCTCCCGTTCTCCATGGACACCCTGACTCCTTGGGGCATGGTTTCCCATTGTACAACGGCACACCATTTTGCTTGTCCCTTGCCTGGACTTGGCAGGAGGCTGGAGGCTTCCAGGCAGCACTGTTGAAGTCAGCTTTCCTCCTGCCTCAGTAATTGCCACAGTTGGGATTGAGAACCAGGATGCGGGCTCATTACACAAAACCCAGCTAAGAATCTCCCAGGGTGGGCTGCTTCCCTGAGGGAGCCCTGAGAGGCAGCTCCAGCATCCCTGCCTTGCTTTGCTGACCCCCACAAAACTGACTTAGAATTAACACCTACCCACCGTTTCACAGCGGTTTTTCATGCCTCGTTGGAACCCCTCAACAGCTCCTACCCTATTTGACTCATAGCAAATTGAGGATTCGGAGGTTATATGACCTCCCAAAGTCCTGTGGCTAAAAAAGGCAGAAGTAGAACCAGAGCCTCGGGTCACCTGGTTCTAAATCCCATGTGCCTTCCAGGGCAGTACTCTGCAGCCTGGGGGTTCCTTTCCTTTCAGAGACACAACCTGAGGGGATTCATGGGCCATCAGGAGACACCCTAAGTTGGCTTTAAGGATCTGTTGCTCTGGTCACAAATAGTCCCTTCGGTGACAGCCAAGTTGTTAACAAATATCCAATGCTCACTTTCCTTGAAAGGAACCTAAATCCCAGAATAGCAGCCAGTGTCTCTGGCAGAGCTGAATAAGATCACCAATAATCCCAGGAACAATTCCTAAAAATGAATTTATGCCTCTTAAACAGAGGAATAAAGACAGTCAAAACCCAATAACAACTCAACATCATTACCTATCAGGGAAATATAAATGAAAATCCTTATGAGACAATTAATCCCTACACATCTACCAGAAGAGTTAAAATTTTCAAGACTGACTATAACAGGTGTTGGCAAGGAAGTGGAGCAATGCAACCCTCCAATATTGCAGATGGAAGGGTAAACTGGTTCAACCACTTGGTAAAACTATTTGACATGATATGTTAAAGACAAACATGCCTATCTAAGACACAGCAAATCCACTCCTAGGTACATATCCAAGAGAAATGAGTAAATGAAGGCACACATCTATTAAAATCTATGTACGTGAGTGATCATAGCAGTTTACTAATTAGTAGCAGAAAACAGGAAATAAACCAATGACCATCCACAGAGAAGTGAATAAGTAAATTATGGAATATTCATGCAATGAAATACTACACAGCAATACAAAAAAAAAAAGATTGATACACAGAGTGACAGGGATGAAACTCACAGACATTATGATGAGGCAAAGAAGCCAGACACAATAGATTAGTACATAGCGTATGATTCAGTAGTGGGCCAAAGACAGCTCATAATAGCTCATGAGAACTGATTATTATGTTTTCAGGGATTTTGTAAGCCAAATAAATAAACGTTGTTAAATGCAGCCTTTATTAAAAATTAAATTATAGAAACACACAGCTAAGTATATTATATTTAAGACAAATGTAATAAATACTCAGAACTTTCACTTTCTAATTCTTTTGCTACATTTTTACTATTATCTATGTAATTGAGGCTATTTACAGCTTTTGTATCTACATGGTGAAAATACTATAGAATTCTGTTCTACCGCACATTGATTCCCAGCTCTCTGTTCAAGGACCTCACCCCAATGGCTTCAAATCAGTGGTGGTGATAGCCAGGGAAAATGGCTACAAATCAGGCATTTTTTTAAATTTTGGAGAGCCTGTTGTCAAACATTCACCAGCACACTACAGATAAGATTCCATTTTTATGAAACTCAAGAACAGGAGAAACGAATACATGATTATTAGAAGTCAAAAAGGACAGTACCTGGAGGAGAGGCCACCTGCCTGAGATGAGGCAGGTGGGAAACTTACAGGGTGATGGTAATGTTCTACATTTTGATTCTGGTGGTGGCTGCATGGGTGTAAACATATGTATGCACTTTACCATATGCAGGTGATACCTCACTTTCAAAAATAAATTTAAAAAAAATTTCCAAAACAGCTCTCCTTCTGGGAGTCCCTGTGGTAGGAAGGTGAGAGGTTTGGCGTCCCCAGGGTATCTCCTGTTCTGTCTCCGCAGGACAACCTGAGTTATGTGAGACCCTGGAAGGAGAAATAGGCTTCAGTAACTACCTTCTGTGACCCCCGGAGAACAAGACCTGAATTGGGCTAGTCTTTATAATTGGCAGCAAGTCCCCTACATGCTACAGATAATAACAATGGCTAATATTCATGGAGCAGTGTTTTTCTTTTTTAAATTTTTATTTTATATTGGAGTAGAGTTAATTAACAATGTTGTCTTAGTTTCAGGTGTAGAGCAAAGTGATTCAGTTATATATATACATGTATCTATGCTTTTTCAAATTCTTCTCCCATTTAGGTTACAGAATATTGAGCAGTTTCCTGTGCTATCCAGTAGGTCCTTGTTGGTTATCTATTTTATATATAGTAGTGTGTATATGTTCATCCCAAACTCCTAATTTATCCCTCCCCCCACCCCCCGTTATGGTTACCAGTGGAACAGTGTTCTAAGTGCCTTACCTGGGTTAACTCATTTAATCCCCCCAAAACCTGAGGGCATTTTATGATTCCCATTTTTTCAGATAGGGCAATGAGGTTAAGGACCCGGCTCCAGGTCACATAGCTGGGAAATGACAGAGTCAGGATTTCCACCCAAGGAACCTGTGTCCCGTGCTTGTGTTAATCACTCCACCCTTCTAGTAATAAATTATCGAAATAATCTATTACGTTGTTAAATAGTTAGCACCCAGATAACATGGTATGCTGCCCACTTCTGCGTCTCCACTATCTGTACCTGTGAAAGGAGATAGGACCCAAACATTTGGTCTCAGTAACCTGCTTCCCTGCCCTTTTGGACATGGCCGGCAGGCGCATCACGGAACTTGTCTGATGTGAAGTTAAACAAAGGGGCAATCAAGGTGGTCAGTTGAAAATGATCCAAAAGGGGAGCCTTGACTCTCAGTTTCAGAGGTGCAAGCGCGTTAGCTGTGCCCGGTGAGGCCACCTGTTTCATCAGGGAAATGGAAACTCAGAGATAACCCATTATCCCTGAACTTGCCAAGTTGAGTCCAGCCTCCCCAGCAAGAGAAATAGCAAGATCCTAACGTGCTGCCCGTTGCCTCTGGAAATTAGTGCTCCTGACCCCACCCTGTCTGAGCAAGCGACTCTCCCCACACACATCTCTGCAGCACGACCCGTGTACAGTGAAATCCTCTCACCTCTGAATGAATCTGATTTATGGAGTCATGGGTGGGAAGAGCCAGGAGGGGCTTTCTGAATCAGAGAGCCCTTGCTTTTATGGCGGGGGAAGCCTGAAGCACAGAGAAGGGCTGTGGAAAGGGACCCCATGAAATAGGTCAGGGGACTCCATCTCCAGCTCGCCATTTAGCCCACTGCACTGTCCAATGCGTTTGGTGCCAAGAAATGTTTCTCCAGTATCTCAGATCCCATCCTCTGTGTTAGGACCTCTAGCCTCACCAGTGGCCGGCTCCACCGTGATCGTTCAGTTCTAGCAATGATATTCATTTAGTGCCTATTTTGTGCCAGGGCTGTGCCTGACTGGATGGTCAGTTGCTGGATCTTACCAGTAAAAGAGCCCTGTCCAGTGCCAGGTGTAAAGGGGGCTGTGTGGGGGATGCAGATGGTCCAGAAAAATCTGGGAAAGCAAACCAGAGCCAGCCTCGGGCTTCTGGTGCTAGCAGAGCTCTGCAGTGTGGCCACAGGGAGGACTGCACGCATCCTGGAGCTTGAGCCAGGGCTGAGCAGACAGCAGGGCAGAGCCTGGAAGGATCTTGGAGGGGTGAAGGTCCCATCTCCTCTTAGACTCTCTCCAAACCCTCACATAGCCTTTCCTCTTCTTGGACCCTGTCTCTCCTCTTCTCCATCTCTCTCCTATTTCCCTCTCTCCTCCTGAGAAAACAGAAATATATCAGAGTGACATAATACCAAACGGGTGGGCTCTGCAGACATACATCTAAGACACTGACCAGCTTACTTCTTGGCCGCTAAGTGATCCTGATCTATAAAATGAGGGGAGGGGGGACACATTTCATAAGCCTCTTAAAGGGTTTGGAAGAGGCTGTATATATGCAAGTATATACACGCACACAGACATTATTTGTGTTAATGTGAAAGGAACACTAAGAAAAAGAAATTCAACTTGCCCTCTTATTATCTCCATCCTCAGCCTTTCCTCCCCCCAGAAAGAGAGATCAGGCTTTTAATTTAATTCTGTAATTTTGCTCCTGAACCCAAATGAAAGGCATTTGGGGCTTTCCGGGCCCTTGATCTCCCAGCCTTTACATAAGATGGTCCTTCATCCTGGAACTACTTTCTCCTCCTCCGTCTTACTACTTTCTCCTCCTCCGTCTTTACCTGGTTAATTCCTAATAATGCATAAGACTCAGACCAATTGTTCCTTCTTCCTAGAAGCCACCCCTTATCTTCCCAACATACCCTTCCCTTCCCAGGTCCCTTAACCCCTAGGTCACAGCCTCATAATTGGCAGTTTCTGCTTTGTTGTCCTTTTCTGGACCACATTAATAACTGTATCCAAGGTCTAGCAGGGTACCGGGCAGAGAGCTGGCGCCTGTGAAAGAATGCCCTCAAGTCAGTAACAGGGTAGTAAAACGCATTGATTGCAAAGTGTTGGTGACTTACAATCATCACCTTTCCCTGATGACTTTGCTTAAAGCAGGACAAGGAAAAACGCAACACAGAAAGATAAACTGCTAGCAGTGAAATTTCAGGAGGATGGGGGTCTTTCCTAAGGCTCCTGAGATAAGACACAGAATTTTTCCAGCTTAAAGGAACCCGAGAGATAATTATGTTTTGGTTGTTTTCCAGCTGTGCTCTCTGCCTGCCTGAGGTTCCTAGAAAGTTGGGAAGGAGTGGTAAGGAAGGATAAGGGTTGGGGGATAGGACCCCAGCCCTCCCTCCCCCAGTCACGAAAGGAAGCTCTGCTACTACCTGTTTTCCATATTGGGTTTACATGCAAGATTTTATTTGAAGAACTGGCTTCTACAGCAGGGAGGAAAAATTGATCTAGTCCCACTCACCCACTTCATAGATGAGGGCAATGAAGCTCAGAAAGTTAATGTCAGTTGCCCAAAATAACGCCATGGGTGTCCAGACTTTTTAATTCTCTAACCAGTGCTTATTTCGGGAGCTGCATTGGTCTCCAAAGCAGATTGTGCACTCAGCTGGCCACACCAGGGCAAGAAGGGGGCTCCCTGTGTACTCTTCACCTCCCCCACCCCTTCCCAGATCACCCTCCCTTAAAGGAGAGAGAAAGCGATTTGGTGAAATCACTGGATCTTGTGATTCCCTTTTTTAGATGATAAAACCAGGGCTCAGATCCTTGGTGGACCCCAGGCTGATCCAAAGTGAAGAAAAACACAATAGCCAGAGTGAGCTCCAGAATTACCACAGCTCTTTCCTGAGACTGAAAAAAAGTCTGTGATCACTCGTTCCTCCTGCTAAGACCACTTGGAATAATTCTCCTTTTAAGCGGTAAGATCCTCTGGGTCCTTGACTCAGCCCTGCCCAAGACTGAGCCAAAGAGGCAACACAAATAAAAGGCACAAAGGGTCCTGTCACCCTGGGAGATGTTTTCTTTATTTGTGTTTTCTGGAAACCAGATGGCAGAAGACAATAGTCCTTTAAGGGTTTACCACCAACTGGAACTGCAAATTACTGTAGGTGCCTCTTGAAAGCCCAAGACAAAATGCACCACAGGGAGAAAATAAACAAGAGCTACTTCATTTTATGTGGATTCCGACTCTTAAAGTGCCCTTCCCTCCTAATAAGATTTTTTGCATTTTTTTTCTGTGCTCCCAATTTGACTGCCTTATTGTTACTGTGGGAAACGCAGTCCTGTAAACTGAACTCAAATCAGGAGCCAAGCTAGACATGCACAGAGAAAAATAAAAGTAACAGCTAGAATGTATCTAATTTACACAATCATCACGGTCCCCATTTTACAGGGGAAGATACTGGGGCACAGAGAGGTTAATCATCTTGCCCAGGGACACACAGCTTGTGAGAGGTAAAGCTAGGCTTACAAACCTAGGCAGTCTGGGTGGAAAACCACAGCCTTAACTACTGTGCTACAGAGGCTCAGCATCTAGCAAGACTACAGATCAGGGTCTCTGCTGGAACTAAGCAGAGCATACAAAACAGCAAGACAGTTGGGCATCAGGAACTTGGCTGGCTTGGTTGAGAAAGGTGAGCAAACATTCCTCTGGGCAGGATCTTATTTATTCTAAACCCCCGGGGTGAGTCAGAGACTTAAGTCAGGAGGATGGCAGGAGCCATGTCATTCAGCCGCTGCCACGTGACAGCAAAACGCAAAGGGAGGGCAGGACTTTGCACTTAGGCAGATGTAGCCCTGTTTCTCCACTCACCAGTCGTTAACTTTTGGTAAAGTGTGTCATTCTCTGCATCTTGATTTTCTCATTTGCAAAATGGGGAAACTACTATTAATCTGCAACGGCTGCTATAAGAATGAGAGGAGAAAATTCGTGTCGATGTGTGAGGCACTCAGAACGCATGATCATCTTTCCCTGCCACCCAGGGACATGTCTGCCACTCACCTTACACCACCTGAGCCAGCCACCACCTTGGTTTGATTGGCTCTTGTTCATCCTCACCATACACTTTGTTCCACTGTTTCCTAGACTCACCTGAGCTTCATAGAAAAGATGTAGACTCTGAAATCAAACTAATATAAGTGTGAAGCATGGTTCTGACATTCACTAATTTGAGCGAGTGGCTTTCTCTTTCTCTGAGCCTCCCTCTCCTAATGAGCAAGTGGAGATGCCAGTATCACCTGTTCCCTAAGCCCTTGGTTAGGGTGAATGTGTGAGAACACTGTGGGCAGTGAGCTACATGAATCTCCCCTTCCCTCCCAGCCTTCATTAAAATAAAAGCTGCTTCCCTAAAGTTCCTGCCCTTTGACACTACTTATATCCTATATTTGTTTCTTAGGGCTGCAGGAACAAAGTACTGCAGACCGGATGGCTTAAACAGCAGAAATATATTGTCTTACAGCTCTGGAGGCTGGAAGTCCAAGATCAGGGTGGTGACATGGTCAGTTCCTTCCAAGGGCTTTGAGGGAGAATCTGTTCCAGTCCTCTTTCCCAGTTTCTGGGTGGCCTCAGGCCTTCCTTGTGGACGGCTCTCTTCTCCCTGTGTTTTCGCAGCATCTTCCCTGAATGCTTATCTGTTTCAGTGCTCAAATTTCCCCTCTTTATAACGACACCAGTCGTATTGGATTAGAGTCCATCCTAATGACCGCACCTTAACTTGGTCATCTGCAAACACCCTATTTCCAAATAAGGTCACATTTACAGGTAGTGGGGTTTAGGACTTCAACATCTATGAGGGGATATAATTCAGCCCATGTCATGCTCTATGGAATTATGCCAAAGAAGTCAACTTTCTGCTCCAGATCTCAGTACTTGGACTCAGCTATCATGTCTCCTCTGAGTCTCCCCTTCTCCCGTCTGGAGACAACTGTCTTCTTAGTCACGTTTCCAGATGGCTCAGAATCTCTGCCCTCTCCTCTAGGCATTTCCAACTTTGGTAGGATTTCTTCTTTTTTTTAACCTTTTAAAAATGGTTTTTTAATGTATTTACAAGGTCAAGCAACCATCACCACAACCTAATTTTAGAACAATTTTGTCTCCCCTAAAAGAAAGCTCTTGCCCATTGGAGGTCACTCCCTCCCCCCACATCACCTCCAGGCAACCACCCATCCGCTTTCTGTCTATGGATTTGCTAAGACCATTCTCAGAACCGAACAGGTTTCTCCATATACAGTAAGTCTGCACAGAAGTCAGTGAATCCACGTCTTCCCAAGAAAGAGAAACTCCCATTCAATCAATGCAGCCTGTCAAGCTGGTTTCCTCTGCCCATCTGTACACTCGAATTTTTGAACCTGGGTGCAAGACTGTATATTTAAAACTGATTGGTGAGAAACTAATGATTTTAAACAGTTGAATCTGGATTCTCTCATCTGTTATATCCCCCATCCCTCTCAATATCGTCATCCTAGTCCCATTAGCATGCCTTCCCTGTCCTTCTCTCCAAGTCATCGATAAGAATATTGAGAGCCTGCATTCTCAAAGAGGATGACATTACCCTCAAAGGGGCAATAAAGCATATGTATAAAGCATAGATGTGCATATGGTATGTAAACAGGTATCCAGTATACCATCTGCGGTGTTAAAATTTCATAAGAGGAATGGGTATTCAGGAAAGAGTGTCTAATAGGGCTCCTTAAGGGAACAATAATGAAAAATAGTTGAGAAACACTAGTTTAAAGGTTAAGGTTTTTTGTTTTTTTTTTTTTGGCTGTGCCACTTGCAGGGCCTTAGTTCCCCCACCAGGGATTGATTCTGGGCCACAACAGTGAAAGCACTGAGTCCTAACCACCGGATGGCCAGGGAATTCCCAAGGTTAAGACTTAGAGCAAAACATCACCTGAGTCCACTGGAGGTCTCCCCAGAGCTGTGGCCACCCATCAGTATGATCAACCAACATCAAGAGAGCCCCTCCTCCCCCACCAGTGCCGGCTAGCCATTTTCAGATAGGCAGGAATCCATAAATGTTCTAATCTATTCTAATATATTGTACAACAATACTTTCAACAACTAACAAAGATGGCACATAGATTAACAAATCACTCAGGGCTAAATGGTCATTAAATTATTCATCAATTCATTCATTCAACAAATATCTATTGAGTGCCGACAATATGGCGGGCAATGAATGGTCTAGGAGCCGGGACTACAACAAGGACCAAAATAGATAGAAATCTCCACCTTCATGGAGCTTACAATCTAGAAAGGGTTGGGGATGGGGATGACAGACAATAAACAAAAAAGTAATTAAACTATAGAGTATTGTCAGATGGAAAAAAATGCCTCATAAAAGCTATGGGTTAAGGGGAGTGTTAGGGTGGGGAAACTCTTCTGTACTAAATCGTAATGACGGATACATGTGTCATACTGCATTTGTCAAAACCCATAGAAGTGTACAACACAAAGAGCGAACATTAATGTAAGCTATGAACAGTAGTTAATAATAATGTATCAGTATTGGTTCATTAATTGTAACAAATGTACCACACTAAGGCAAGATGTTAATAATAGGGGAAAGCGTGGAGGTAGAGGTGGAGGTGGGGTGGGTGTGTTGAATTCTATATACTATCTGCTCAATTATTCTGTACACTTAACACTGTATCAAATAAAGTTTTTTTTTTTTAAATAAAGGCTGCAGTCTGAACACATGCAGAAATAGAGAGAAAAGGAGGGCACCTCCACTATGCTTGGAATTGGAAAGTTTGGCAAGAAGAGTTAAAAGGAATGTGAGGGTGAGTGACATTGACTCTGTCAGGTGAAATGAATCCAGGTGCCAATAGGAGTGTGGTGAAATAGTACAACTAGGAAGAAGCAGGAGGAATTGATTCCAATACATGATGCGGAACAATGAAAGCAGAGGAGCTCAAAGAAGCCACACACAGCAGTTTTGGAAAGAGCTTTAATCATAAAATAGAAAAGCCACAACTCTACTAGGAGGAGAAGGAAAGGAAGCCAAGTTGTAATCAATTTTAAAGGGAAGTTCAGGGCCAGAAACCAGGGAGATGGTAATCAATGCACACAACAGAATTTAGGAAGTAGGAGTGGAGAGGAAATTACATGCAATTTTTAATACCCTTCTTCCAGACACAATTTCTAGCTTACAACTAATTACAATTAGTTTTATGAGTTTTCCCAGCTACACTGAACTATGAAAAATAATAATGAAGATGAGGAACATTTCATTACACCTAGTTTAATTCATCACAGGAGTCCAAACAGCTGATAAGTTTCTCACATGGGGACTTTAAAAACCACAAGCTTGCAATACATAGACACGTGAAGAAAGGAATCAGACCTTGTGGATAAGCTGACAGGGGGAGTGACTTCATCAGCCCATGAGTCACACAGGTGAACATTGAATCTACTATCTATACGTCCAGAAAATCACAGGGGACTCTCTGATATCCAAAAGAAGTGCACACCCCTGCCCCTCTCCTTAGGGCGATTAAAGTCTTATTGGAAAGGCTATACTTACTCACACAAATAAAAAGAGCATAAACATGAATAAAATAGGGTTCCATTGAACAGAACAGAGAATGAGTGCTGTGGACTGAATGTGTGGGTCTCCCCAAAGTTATGTTTGAAGCCCTAATCCCCAATGTCGTGGTATTTGGAGGTGGGGCCTTTGGGAGGTAATTAGGTTTAGATGAGGTCATGAGGGTGGAGTCCCATGATGAGATTAGTGCCCTTAGAAGAAGTGGAAAAGATTCCTCTCTTAGCTGTTTGAGAACAGCAAGAAGATGACTGTCTGCAAATCAGGAAGAGGGTTCTGACACCCAAGGGCTGGCACCTTGATCTTGAACTTCCAACCTTCAGAACTGTGAGGAATAAATGTCTGTTGTTTAAGCCACCCAGTCTATGGTATTTTTATTATAGCAGCCCAAACTAAGACAGGGGGTAAAAAAGGGGGATTAGATTATGTGGCTCTAGCTTCCTCTTTAACAAGAAGAAGTTTGTATATTGAACCAGGAATGGACACTCCTGGGAGTCAGGACTGTGCCCAGGGAGGTCACTGAGACAAGAACAGTAGTTCTCAAATGAGAGAGGCTACTTGACATCACACACCTCAAACATAGAATAATGTAGTGTGTATTCTCCTCTTCTTGCCCTTAGCCAAGTCTCCCCTTCTGCCCAGGGGCTCTCAGTCTTCCTCTGCCCTTTAAGGCCAAGTTCAAGTTCCAACTCTGCCAAGCAGCTTAACATTGATCGCATTTTCCTTAGAATTCCATGGATACACATATTCTATTCCATTTACCTAGCATCCTCGTATGCAGGATGGTGTGGTGGGCAATATTGAATTGGCAATAATATCTGGGTTTTGGTGGAGATCCACCTCTCACTAGCTATGTTATCTTGGGTGGATTATTTAGCAACCCTGAGCCTCAGTTCCTGATTTGCAAAATGGAGGAAATGAGAGAATTCAAAGCAACTCTCCTTGAGGATGTGAGGCAACAGGACCTCCCATTCATTGTGGATTGGGTTGCAAATTGCTCCAAGCCTTTTGGAAAACTATTTGCCAGTGTCTCTTCAAGTTAAATCTATGCCCACCCTCTGAGCTAGGAGTTCCACTCCTAGGTATAAAACCAATACGAATGAGTGCTCACGTTCACCAGAAGATATACACAACAATATTCATAGCAATTGTAACCGTAATAGCCCAAAACTGGAAACAACCCAAATGCCCATCAACAGTAGAATAGATTTTTTAAATGGGATCTATTTGTACAATGCATATTGTATAGTAGTGAAAGCAAACTACTGCTACACACAGCAATATGGATGAATCTCATAGGTACAATGCCGAGTGAAAGAATCAAGATGCAAAAAAAAGTACATACTAAATGAGTTCACTTACACCAAGTAGGGAACCAGCAAATTTGATGATAATGATGGTCAGAAGAGGTTACTTCTGGGTTATTCACTGGGAAAGGCACAGGGAACCTTTAGGGGAGCTGGAAATGTTTTATATATGATCTAGGTGGTAGTGACCCGTATACATGAAAATAATAAGTAAAATGTTAAAAATAATAAGCAAAATGTCTATGCTTCAATACAAGTGGAAGTACAGAAATCTACCTAGCCATGCCCTTGAGATCTGTGCATTTTACTTCAAGCCATTTCGACTTTAAAGAGTAAATAAAAAGGGAAAAGAGCACCTAGTCTTGCCTAGAGTGCATATCCTCAAAACATGCATCAGTAATGGCCAACATATGCATCAATAATGGCAGCTGCGTGATTGGCTCCTTCAAATCTCAGCCCCACGAAGTGGGAGGCCCTCCTGTCTCTACCCCAAACCCACTGTCACATTCCCTTGTCCTAATTTTCTTTATATAACTTGCTAATAGAATTGAAAATTATCACATTTTCTGTTTGTTTGTTTACTTGTTTAATGTCTGTCCCCACCCCCATAGAATGGCGGCATCTGTCTGAGTGATCCAAGCCCAGCAAGTACCTGGTTCACAATAAGCCCTTATTAGTGTTAGTTGGATGGATGCATGAAGGGCTGACAGAGGGAAGGAATGCATGTGTGATATTGTGCTAGAAAACTAGGAATACAAAGATTGGTAAGACACACTTCTCTCCCAAAAGGAGATCATGGTGATCAATTCTGTTGACTCTGAAAACTTAGAAACCCAGCACTCCCCTCTGACTGATCTTCATCATCATTCTCCTGACTGGTTCAGCAGCTCCCTATCTGGTCTCCCTGTCTTTGGGCTCTCCCACCCCACACCCCTTACACATGCACACACACACACAGTCTCTATATTGCCACTAGTTGACTTACTAAAAACTAATTCTGATCTTGGTACCCCACTGCTTCCAACTGCCTTCGGCTCCTCTCTCCAAGTCCAAACTGCTTACAATGACACAGGCTGACTCCCAGCACTTGCCCCCACTCCCCTCCCAGCCCTGAGCGGCCCCTTCTCCATCTTGTTTCCAAGCCTCTCCTCCCTCTGTGCTCCAGCCCCTTTCATGACATTCAGACCTCGCACCACCCTCTTATTTTCCTGGGTCCCTGGCCTCTTTATCAGCCCCCAAAACACCCTGGGTGATGCCTCTTTGACCAAGGAGTCTACGATTTGAGGGCTGGAATCACTGGAGTGAGGCTGAGAACCATGGGAGGCTCTTCTCAGTTTGTTTCATCAACTTTTACTGTTCTACTCCTGATTTTTCTCAAAATACATACACATTTTAGATTATTGAGAAAGGCAAAGAAAACAAATCAGAAGTCACATTTTAATATCTAGACTTCACCACTGTTTACATTTGGGTAACCATAGTGGCAGTGAACGAGTGACCCAGAGTCACTATCTCCATGGCTGTAGTTTCTTCTGGGCACCTTGTTCATTCTTTTTTGTCTCTGCATGTTGACTTCATTTTGTTTTACACCCCCCCCCCCCCCCCCCCCAAAAAGAAAACCTGATTACTGAAATCTTGTTTTGTAAACTGCTTTTTCTCCAAAATTTATATATAGTAGGATGTTTGATTCGAGGGTAGAAGTATACATAGCAGATACACAGTCCAGCCAGATCTTTGAAACTTGAGTCATTAAAAACCACACCTAGGCGGACAATTCTGCATGAAAATATGTTCCACGGGCACTTCAAGAAGAATTAGTACCTTCTCAAGACAGAGGGGGATTAAGCGGAGCAAGGTCAAATTTATTTAGGGTTTAACTCTTTCGTTTTTATTCCTTCAGTATTTCCTCCAAGCACTGAGTTCATAGAGTCAGGATAACAGATGTTCTCATTCCATCTCAGCTGAGCCCTGGGTATTCACCACTGTGATCCCCACGAACAGACACAGGGCTGGGACAGAGCAGACATAAAAATAAATATCAAATTGAATAGAATCAAATTAAACTCAACTTCTAGCTAAGGGTCCCTAATCCCTCTCTTCTCCAGCTACTCTGACTGGAAAACTCATTGTTTCCCATTACCATCCAGTCTGCCAAGGCCTGGTGATTCTTCCTTCCCTGTAGCTCCTAACTCCCCTTCTCCTCTGTGTTCCCATCACCTTTGTACACCCTTATGAACCCAAGCCCAGATTTCTGCTCTTGCTCCTGCCTGGCCTTTGAAGTCTCCTGCCCCCAGTCCACCACGTATGTTACATCGCTTAACCTTCCCAGCACCCTCTAAAATTCACAAGTGACCCCTTTGCCCAAGATACTGGTCAAATTCCTCAACCTGATATTTAGAGTACTCTATAATAAACAGATTCATAATCCTCTAAGGTGGGAGCCACCAGCCACATGTAGTTACTGAGCTCTTGAAATGAGGCCACTATAGGACAGTCTCACTAGAGTGAGAAACATTCTTGTTTTCCCATTGACACAGTTATTATTTTGCTAAAGCTGCATTTCACTTAGCCACTGTACCACATAAGATAATATTGTAGCGCACATGAAACTCAGCAGAACTCTGCAGGGCTTTCCAGCAGACAGACCCCCACCCCGAGTTTGAAGAAAAGCTTTAGCCTTCTAGGTCTTCCTTGAGTTCCAAAGAGCAAACTTAATCAGAGAAGTGAAAAAATACAGAAACAAAGAAAAATAATCAAGCAAGACAAAATAATAATAGTTTAGCCATAAAACAAAGTCAAGTTCCTTTAGTTCCTCCTCAAGGGCTATAGATAATATCCTGAGCCATATCCTTGAGTTGTTTTGCAGATACTAAAACCCCCACCAGGTGGAAGAGTTTAACTCCATGCTGACCACCAGCATGTAGACCCCAAACTGGTTGGAACCAGAAAACTGATCATTGAGATTCCTGAAATACCACCCTGTTACCTCACCATCAGCCAATCAGAGGATTGTACAGAAGCTGATCACTCACCCTGTGACCTTCTCCCTCACACCATCTTTAAAACCCTTCCCCTAAAAGCCATCTGAGAGTTCAAGTCTTTTGAGCATGAGCTGCCCCTTCTCCTTGCTTGGCACCCTACAATAAAGACAGCATGCTATCTATACTTTCCTTCGCCACAACCTGATGTCAGTAGATTGGCTTTGCTGCACTTCAGACAAGCCGACCTAAATTTGGTTCAGTAACACACATAGGGCATAGATGTTATTTTTATGTGTAAACTCATCAATGAATTGCTTCAGTTCAAATGTTCTTTTTTTGCCCTATGCACCTATGTAACATTGTAATGTGTTTATTCAAATAGTTTCTGCAGATAATAAGTCCAAAGATATCTGTATCAATCATAATTGGGAATTAAATAAAAATAGTTATTTTTAAAAGTATAATGTAATTAAATGTAATTTTTCTAGTTTAAAGAAGTATGGGTAGATTTAAAATTTTAAGTGTACTAATGATGCTGAATCAAGTGGCGATGCAGTAGCTAGAACTACAATCAGAAGAGTACAACAAAATAGGATGATGAAAAGCAATTGCAATTTCCTGCAGCAGATCACTGTGTTAAAAAAGAAAAAATAAAGATGATAAAGTGGACAATACTGAGACATTTTCAGCAAGTGCATAATAGATTTGATAAGAAATTTCCTTTCAATGGTCAAAAAAATTAATAAAATTAGTTGCCTAAACACAGAATTAAATGTCCAACAAGAAATTTATAATTATTTGTAATTAATTTTTTTAATTTTTAAAAATGTTTAAATAAATTTAAACAGATCTGGGCTTCCCTGGTGGCGCAGTGGTTGAGAGTCCGCCTGCCGATGCAGGGGACACGGGTTCGTGCCCCGGTCCGGGAAGATCCCACATGCCGCGGAGCAGCTGGGCCCGTGAGCCATGGCCGCTGAGCCTGCGCGTCCGGAGCCTGTGCTCCACAACGGGAGAGGCCACAACAGTGAGAGGCCTGCGTACTGAAAAAAAAAAAAAAAAAATTAAACAGATCTGAGCTTATACATTTGGCCAGCTATTTTTTAAAAAATCTTGGATTCTTGCACAAAAGAAAAAAACACCTTTAGATAAAGAAATGGTAAAAAAAATGTGTAACGCAAATATTGTTAGAAAATACTGAGGAAAAGACTAAAAAAGATATTTTACAAAGAGTGGAAGCTCTTCAATTACATCACTAAATAATTGCCCATAAAATACAAGACTTTTCTAACAATAGCAAAGACCAATAAATAAACCTGAAAAATCACAGAGAACAGATTGGTAGTTGCCAGACAGAGGGGCTGGGAGTTAGCAAAATGGGAGTCAAAGGTACAAACAGCCAGTTATAGAATAAATGTCATGGGTGCAATGTACAGTGTGGTGACTATAGTTAATAATACTGTATTGTCATTTGAAGTTGCTAAGAGAGTGGATCTTAAAAGTCCGCATCACAAGAAAAGAAATTTGTAACTATGTATGGTAATGGATGTTAACTCTACTTACTGTGGTGATTATTTCACAATATATACACATATTGAATCATTAGGTTGAAACTAATAGAATGTTATATGTCAATCATACCCCAATTAAAAAGAAAAAGAAAAAAAAATTAACAAAAATCATTAGATGGGCTGGAGCAGTGGGCTCCAGGTATGGTGCCAGGATGACACTGCAGAACCAGGCTGCCAGGGAGCTGCCACATCTGCCAACATCAGGAAAGCAGGACTAAAGAAGGCACTCCTGAAGCTGCTGGCTCCAGGGACACACCTCTCCAAGCATTAAGTGTTAGATTTAGAGCCACACCACACCTGAGAGATCCAACTTAGCGAAAAACAGATGGCCCATACCCTGCCTCTTGACTCTCAATAATTTGGTGCCTGGACACTGGAACACACTGCAGAAAAACCAGCAATGCTATTCCATGCATGGCACCATGCAGATGCCTTCCAATTCTCACTCGGGTGCATCTAAGCTATGAAGCCTAAATCACATCCAAAAGCCCTAAAAAGAAGTCTCTCCCATCACCTCACTCTCCTTACCAGGTAAACTCCTTCAAATTAAATATCCCTTCCTCCAGGAAGCCTTCTCTGACTTCCCCAAAACTGTGTTAAGTTGGCTGTCCATGTACTTTGTATGCATTCTTGGCTCACTTTATTTATTCTAAGTGTTTAGTTGTCTTTCTCCCCTGATAGGCCATTAGCTCCATGGACGGAGCCATGTTAGTTTATTCACCATCATGTTCTCCCCACCTAGTGGTAGATGCTAAATTCACATGTGTTGAGTGAATGAGTGAACAGTGTGCCAGGGGTCGCATTTGAACCGTCTTTCCCCACACTACAAGCTCTCTCATAACACATCCATGTGCCCCCGAAGATGTCCAGCACCTGCCAGAGGAAGACTGCAGTTGGCACATCCATCACCAGGATGCAACCTTGCCCACTCAAGGAGGACGGCCTGGGGCTGTTTCTAAGAAACAGGGGGGAACTGTCGTTCACGCAATGACTTTCAAGAAAATGCCATGGGCTCTGGGATACTGGGCCCCGAGCCCAGGCTGCAGAACAGCCAAGGGAAGATCGGGCCAAGGGGTTATGCTGGACACTGCACAAAACACGCCCAGCCACGCTCCTGTCATCAAGGAAGACTGTGGACGCTTAAGTGAGGGACCCAGAAGAGGATCCCGGTTGAGCAAACAATGAGACTTTACACAAAGCATCTACAGTTTATGAAACTCCTTCACATGCATCAGCCAGTTCATTATTTCTCCCTCTCCCATTTTACAGATCAGGAAACTGAAGCATAGCAAGATGGGCAACTTTTCCTAAGGCAAGTGTCAAATCCCGGTCTTGGACCCAAACCTCATAGCGCTGTGGTCACAACACATACTGTAAAATCAGACAGAGCTAAGTTCAAAGTCATTTTCTGCCACACACCAGCCAGGTTCCTTAGGCAAGTCACTCTCTGAGTCTCCGTTTTCTCTTATGTAAAATGAAGGCAATAGCAGCTAACTCATGGGGTTGTTGTGAGAATTAAATGAACCACTTATGCAAAGACCTTAGCTCAGCACCTTGTGCAGAATAAGGGTTCAGTGATTAGTATCTGTTTTATTATTATTACTATTCCAAGTTTGGCTCTATTATCTGAGATTGATTTTTAATCGTACAAATCTTATTATAGTATTAATAATTTACTCTGAAATACTTCAGCAAAGCCAGTGTGATGTGAATGAGGGAGGGGCAATCAGTCATCTTGATTAGGTAGGCACACTCCAGGCCTGGTAAGCTATTACTACGCCACAAATACCCCAGCCCAGAGAACAGGACCGTCAGCACTTCCTCTAATTTCCTGTCCGCTCATGACAACACATTATTTGGCTCTGCTGATCCATATAATGAATGTCAGACAAGAGTTTCTATTGGGGGTACTTAGCGATTTGTTAATCAGCATAAAGAAAGGATATACCAAATGGGCTCTATTGATAACATCAGTGATATTCAATATATAAAGTAATATTCAAGATAAAATATTTGAAACGCTTCTTGTGCTTACTTGATCCTTAACCCTCAAGGATGGCACCAGAAGCTTGATCCCTAAAACATCCTGTGCCCACCCCTGGCACATAGTGTTGTGGTCTGTTCAAGAGAACCCTTATGGAGGTGTTCTGTGAGCACCAAAAGGGACGGAGGGCTAGGGCTTCACAGAGCTTGCAGAACTGCTCTAAGACCATTCTGTAGGCCTCCTCTGAGCCTATAGGCAAATAAATATCTATCCTTGTAGTAACTTTTGTTCTGATACTTACTTCCTTACTCCCTCTCAGTATCTAACCCTCACTTACCTCTAACTCCTAAGGGTTCCAAGATAAATCAAAAAGAGCCTAATATCCGTGAATGACCAAATTGGCTTATTTAGGCCAATTTGCAACAAAGGTTCTATTGAGTTTTTCGCAGGATTGTCATGAAGCCCAAATCACTAAATGCGTGTCCAAGTCCCTAGAGAATTTTAAACAGCCATAGAGACGATAATAATAACAGGACCACATGTATCATTTGCTCAGTTTCCTCCTCTGGTTCTTCTCTAGGACCCAGTCGTTAACACTTTGTTCTCTCTAAGCGATCTCATCTAGTCCCCTAGCCCTAAATATACATCATATGGGACTTCCCTGGTCGCACAGTGGTTGAAGAATCCGCCTGACAATACAGGGGACACGGGTTTGAGCCCTGGTCTGGGAAGATCCCACATGCCGCGGAGCAATGAAGCCCGTGCACCACAACTACTGAGCCTGCGCTCTAGAGCCTGCGTGCCACAACTACTGAGCCCATGTGCCACAACTACTAAAGCCCACGCACCTAGAACCTGTGCTCCATGACAAGAGAAGCCACTGCAATGAGAAGCCCGCGCACCGCAAGGAAGAGTAGCCCCTGCTCGCCACAACTAGAGAAAGCCCGTGTGCAGCAAATCATATGTTGAGGGCTTTCACATTTTTGTCTCCAGCCTTTGTCTCTCAACTAAGCACCAGATTATGTATATCCAACTGTCCACCAGACATCTCCAGTTGAAGAGGTCTAAGAGGCATCCTAAACCGCCACAGCCAAAACACAGATCTGGACCCTTTCTCTCTCAACAGCCCCATCACCACCACCTGCATCTTACCCATCTCAGAAGATGGTGCTGCCCAGACCAAAGACCTAGGAGTCATCTTTGGTTCCTCTCTTTCTGTCACAGCCCCATCCCCTCTCCCCACCTGATTCATCAGTGCCCCTCTACCCATCTCTAATGACACCACCCTAACCACCATCATCTCACACATTCCCTCCAAAAGCCTAACTGATCTCACTGATCCTCCTCCCTCCCCCCTGGACAGAACAGCTTTTTTTTAATGTAAATGAGACAGTGTGACTTCCTGTTTCAACCTTCCAATGGCCTTCCATCACTCCTAGGATAAAAGCCAAACTCCTTTTCCACAACTCCTGCTTCTAACCTCCTCCACCTCTCACCACCTCCACCCTCGCTCACTTCACTCCAGTCACACTGGCTCATTCCTGTTTCTTCAACACCCATGTGTCCCTTTCAGTCCCACCTTATGACCTTTCCACCTGTTGTTCCCTTGGCCCAAAAACTTTCTGAGTCTTCACCTGGCGACCTTTGTATCACCCCAATGTCAGCCAAGTCACCTCAAAGGGGCCTTTCCCAGCCACACAATCTAAAGAGGACCCAGTATCCTCACACACCACTTTCATGCCATCACTCAGATTTACTACGTACATAGCATTTCTCACTACTATCTTATTCATTTCTTTGCTTATATATTGTCTCCCCACTAGAATAAAAGTCCTATGAGAGCAGGAGCTTCATTTTGTTCATTAAAGCCTCCCAGCATCTCCAACAGTGCCTGGCATAGAGAAAGATCTGGAAAACACTTGCCCAATGAATAAATGGGTTACTTATTTATTACAGCCTCTACATGACTTGTAGTGAGGAGAATGGATAAGCAAACTGTAGTACATTCACATAAGAGAATACTATTCGGCAACGAAAAAGAATGACTGCTGATAATGCACAACAGCACGATTGGATGTGAAATACAGTACGCTGAGCATGTACTATATGATTCTGCTCATAAGAAAGGCCAAGAACAGACAAAATTAATCTACGGTGTTAGAAGAGAGAACAGTGGTTAGTAATCTCTAGGATGGGGACTGACCAGAAGGACATGAGGAAACTTTCTGTAGGTTTGAAGCTACTTTGATTGGCATATAAGATACACATATTTTTATAATACATTTGCCGAAACCCACCAAATTGTGCACTTCAGATTTGTACATTTCCCTGTGTGGAAATTTTTCCTCAAATTGAAAACAAACAAGTGAAAACTACTTTTGTAAATAGAATGGCCAACTTCCTAGTATCAGTCAATTCAGAATGAAATATCACTTTGGTTTAGCTCCAGTTCAGAGACTATTTTGGAATCCTAGGCTTTAGCCTATCATTTTAGAATCATTTTAGAATATCTACCTGAGCTTCTTTAAGCTTCTTTGTGTCGGTGGTGATGGGAGGAAACAGTTTGGCTCTATTTTTTACCACAAAAAATGACAGTAATATTCAGTGTGGGTCTGGCTGAGGAAGAGGTTCCTGTTGGTTTTGATTTTTTTGCTTTGTTTCTTTGTGTGCAAAGTAGACTTTGCCTTATATCTTTGCTCCTGGGGTGTTTTTTCAGGTAAGCAACAAGGGATGCCAAAGACATGCTAATCAGTCCAGACTTCTAAGTGTCACTCCTATGTATAAAAACCTAAAGGAAGTGATCATCTTGAAAGCGTCCTTCAGTTTGGATCAAAGAAATGAGTTTGCTTTAGCAAACAATAACCACATTTTATCCTTGTCAGGATAAAATCCTTTATCTTTTATCCCAAATTCTTCCATTGGTTACCCTCTCACCACCACCACGGTAGTGGGAAATACCTCCCACCCAGTAGCCAGCTTTATAGACAGGCAATGAGAAGCTCAGGGGAGTTGGTGGCTGCTGTGAGTTAGCACCAAACAGGGTTCCTGGTTTGGTTCGTTGTCTGGACCAGGAAGAGTATGCTGAGTGGAGTTGACATAAATTTTCCAACAAGGACTGCACCCTGAAAGAAAAAGTCCTCAGTCTAACATCCTCATCCTGATTGGTGAGCAATCCTTACTACTGATTTCCCTGTGCACAATCTTAAGTTCCAAGCTACAAAGCACTTCCTCATCTCACATTCAGTTAAAAAGAACCTGCCCTTTACAACTTCAGCTAAAAGATGAACCCCTCTGACACATACAGGCAGGTAGCCGAGTGTACATGTGTTGGGTTGGCATGATTTTCATAGGTAACAACCTTATGTGCCTTCCGACTCAACTCAGGAAAGCTTTTCCCAGGGCGGGCTGGCCTGGAGTGGAGAAGTATCTGTCTGAGAAGCCACACCAGGACACCCAGCCCTGCAGCCTCCACGGGGCAGCACGCTGGCCCTGGTGACAGAAACTGCTGCTCCAAAGCCAGGGTGGCTCTTTCTCAACAAGGCCCACCCAGGAGCCACTCGGCAGGGAAATGAGTGGGAGTTGACCCCAGTCTGTTGAGAAGAACAAGGAGAGGACAGGAAGGGATTCTACACCAGTCTCACTCCAAGCCTACAAGTAGCTCAAGAGTTGTGAAACTCAACCTTTTACGGGAAGGCTGGAGCAGGATATAAACAGACAAGATGCGACATTTTCCCTGAAGGAAGTTCAAAGCTCTTCCGATGAGTCTGATGAGGGTTCGGTAAACTTTGGGTGTCCTCTGTGTCTCCAGAGCTTCTAGCTCTTGCCTGAATAGGAAAAATTCCAAAGGCGAAGAGAGATAAGCCAATAAATAAAAGAATAAACAAGAGAACAAGCTCTACTTCTTCTTTTTCCCTCCATTATGTAAACCACCAGCTCAGGAAGCAAGGCCATGATCACGGGCATGTGGACTTTTTTTTTTTTTCCAAAAGTTTGTACATTTTGATGGGGTTTTTTGTTTGTTTTACTGTGGCTTCTGCACTTCAAATCAGCACTTGCAGGTAATGGGGTTTTTGAATAGTATCACCGGGTATGAAAAGTCTTCCCAGGAAACCACAAAAGATTGTTCATTTTTTTCTTTCTTTTTTGGTCAACATTTTGCCGCACTCAAGTCAGTGTAAGTCCTAGCAAAAAGACAGTAGTTAGGACACAACTGTTGCAGTAGATGACGTGACATTGGTTGAATTTGTGCTGACATTTGTGTAACTCCCCTTGCTGTTTGTGTTTGACTCATTAGGGGGCACTTGACTGGAGTTGGCTCGAAGGATTGCTCCCGCCGCGCTGCAATGTGGCCGTGGCCCCGGTTCTGGGGTGTAGGTAAAGGTAAGCCTGGTGGAATAAATAATTCCATCATTACGGACCAAAGTTACTGGAACCTGGACTGGCTGCCGGACCCATCTCCAACCTTCTCGGAATGCAGAAATGTCTGGGGCAACACAGAGCATACTTTCTCCACATCTGTACATAGTTTCAGCTTCTACATCCCCAAACCACACTCGTAAATTTGGAGTGAAATGCTGTCCTGAAGTTCAAGATTGCTACATCCTCACTGCCATTCAACTGCAGACTTTCTACAACAGGCACCGGTGTGACTGGGGCAAGGACAGGGCCCGTCCCCTCGTAAAATGTATACTCTGCCTTATCCGTACTAATGATTGTCCAGGAAGCACCATCATTTATCATCTCTTTATTTGGTTCTTTTGGGCATGGAGTGGCCTGAAACCGAATTATTCTTTCTTGAGAAAGGCACAAGTACATTCTTTCCGTATCCTTAAGGTAAAATGCACATTTATGGAGCTGTGACACAGGATCATCTGCATCCAGTAATGCGGTCTGCTTATCAACTTTCCTAATTATCAATCTTGGGAGTGCCATGCCAGTAACTGAACACACAAGTGTGACTGTTTTTCCATAATGGATGTATCCATCGTGGACTGTGAATTCTTCTCCTTCTGATTCATCATCATCCAAGAGATGAATGTAAAGTGCTGCCCACTGCTGAGAACTGGCATGGAAATTACCTCCTTCTACATGCAAGCATCTGGTACTAACTGTCTGGGATCGAAGTCGATTAAACAGAGCCACCTTTGTCCCTGAGGCAATGCATAAGTCAGCATTTTTCAATGACTGCTTCTTTTTGGAAGGTTTGGAGGTGACTTTTACCTGTTTGCTGAGGAACACACCAATGTCATCACTACTGCCATAGAACATCTTTACAGAGAGCATGAAGCGCTTTCCCTTGTCTGAGTCAGATATATACAATGTTTTGGCAGTGCAATAGTTCTTTCCTTCCCAGTTTAGCTGCTGCATTTCTTGGTCACTATTTCCTATTCTAATAAATGCACAGGGTTGAGACTCTTGTTCAGAACAACCATCGCATTCCATTTGTTCTTTTTTTCCTTCCATCCACTGCCCATAATATACACAAAAGGAGGAGGGCAAAAAAACCTTTTTTCATTTCCATATGACTTCTGTGCAACTTTTGCACGAAGAATAAGTACTGTTTGATCCCCTCGCTCTTTTAAATAATTTCACATAGCTTCCCTAGTAAATCATTTAGGTGGAAGCCACTCACCAAATTTTCTTTTAATCCACACCATGGTACTTCAAGAACATGTTAAGGTAAGCCACACTTCGATGCACCTCAAAAGACCTCAGCCAGTGTATCTGTATCATTCTCCTTTCCTTTTGAGATCATAATGGTTCCGAAGAACTATAATGCTTCCATTTCAATGACAGTTTCATAATTTCAATGACCTGTCACAGCAGGTGCCATCTTCCATCCATGTGGACTTTTCAGTCAGCCAGAGCTGAGCCCAAATGTGCCCCTTGCTGGCTGCATGAACTTGGACACTCTCTTAACCTCTCTGATCCTCATTTTCTTCATCTCTAAAATGCGAATGACACTAGCATTTTCTCTCAGGGTTTATTGTAAAGAATTAAGGGCCAGCAAATCACTTAGCACAGTGCCTTGCACATAAAAAGGGCTCCATAAATGTTATGCCTTGACTCAGTAAATATTTTAGTAAGTAGCTCCCGTAGTGCTGGTGATTAATGTAAATAAGTGATTTAATTAACTAGAAGCAAATGGCTCTTCCTGAATTACCTACCCTGGAATCCATCTCTCCAGCTTTGCTAGAACGTAGCCATGTCTACAGTGATTTGGGGGATCTTGCTTATTCATAAAGGGACCTTCTCAGTAGACAGTGTGTTGAGAAGCCTCGAGTTGTAAGGTATGGAGGGGGTGGAAAACGATATGATTATCTTAAATTATTCAGCGGGCCAATCTGCAGGTTAGGGATTAAATTTAATCTGTGACCTCCCAAAAAGAGGAATTAAATCCAACGGGAGAAAATTGCAGGGAACAGGTTTCTGGGACTTTTTGTTTTGTTTTGTTTTCCTGATGCAGCCAGAGGTTATGGATCTTCTCAGGGACACAAGTGGTGAACACAGTCCCTACCCTGATGGAGACTGCATCTTAATAGGAGATGGATAACAAGCAAGTAAACAAGTAAATAAACAAGACAAACTTAGATACTCATAAGTACTGTGAATAACATAAAAACTGAGTGATAAGATGGAGGATTATTGGTGACAGGGGATAAATTTCTTTCTTTTTAATTGAGATATAACTGACATTAACATTATAGTAGGGGCTTCCCTGGTGGTGCAGTTGTTAAGAATCCTCCTGCCAATGCAGGGGACATGGATTCGAACCTTGGTCCAGGAGGATCCCACATGCCGCAGAGCAACTGAGCCCGTGTGCCACAACTCCTGAGCCTGCGCTCTAGAGCCTGCAAGGCACAACTACTGAGCCCACGCACCGCAACTACTGAAGCCTGCGTGCCTAGAGCCCATGCTCCGCAACAAGAGAAGCCCCCGCTCACCACAACTAGAGGAAGCCCGCGAGCAGCAACAAAGACCCAATGCAGCCAAAAATAAATAAATTAAATAAATAAATTTTAAAAATTATATTAGTTTCAGGTGTACGACTTAATGATTCAATATTTGTATGTACTGCAAATTATCACCACAATACGTTTAGTTAACATCCATCACCACACACAGTTACAAAAACATTTTTTTGGGGGGACGACAAATTTTAAGATCTACTCTCTTAGCAACTTTCAAATATGCAATACAGTGTTATTAACTATAGTCACCATGCTGTAAATTACATCCCCCTGACATTTATTTTATAACTGGAAGTTTGTACCCTTTGAGCTCCTTCACCCATTTCACCTACTTCCCACCCCACACCTCTGGAACCACCAATCTAGTCTCTGTATCTATGAGCCTGTTTTTTTGTTTGCTTGCTTGTTTGTTTTGGTTTTCTGTTTCTTAGATTCCACATATAAGTAAGATCATACAGTATTTGTCTTTCTCTGTCTGACTTATTTTACTTAGCATAATGCCCTCAAGTTCCAGCCATGTTGTTTCAAATGGGATGATTTCCTTTTTTCTTTATGGCAGAAAACTATTCCACATTATATATACCATGTTTTCTTTATCCATTCATCCATCATTGGGCACTTAGGTTGCTTCTGGCTACTGTAAATCGCGCTGCAATGAACATGGGGATGCCTATATCTTTTCAAGTTCGTGTTTTTATTTTCCTTAGATAAATGCTAAAGAACAAATTTCTGCTCAAAGTAAGGAAGGACCTTTTGTCTCCAGGAGCTTCCCAAAGAAACGGGGTTGTCTCTAGAAGTAATGAGCTCCCTGTTGCTGGAGATGACCAACCCTAGGCTGGATGAGCCATTGGCATGAGTCTTTAAGTCCTATGTCTGTGTAGCGTTTTACGAGTTCATAGGCACAAGATCAAGGGAGTTTATTGTGAGAACAATGGAGGTTTTTGTCCTTATGCCCTTCTTGCAGATGAAGAAAATGAGGCTCACAGAGGATACATCCCTCACCCAATGTCGCACAGTTGGGAGGTGGCACCACCAGGGTTGGCCCTCTGGTCTTTCAGCTCTAACTCCAGTGCTCAAGCCACTCAAGCAAGTGGTGACCAGCATCCACCCATTCCAGCTCATCACTGGAGGCACTTTTTAAAAATACAGATTCCTGAACATCACCCCAGACCTACCGGGCCCCAAACTTCACAGATGGCTTTTATAATCAGCAAATTCAGGGTAAAGCTACCTCTGGGTTGGGCGAGAGGGAGGTCTGACTGGGGAGGTCCCCACTGACACTGACAGCAGCCAGGTTTGGGATCCACTAGATGGCCTGTCTGTACGGCCTTTTCAACTCGAAAATGATCTGACCTAAAGCAGCTGGAATTTGGGGGCAATTTCTGTAGATCCACTGAGATCTGCTATTGGTAACTAGATCCAGTTCCCACTGGGTTTACTATTCCCAGTTGTTCACACAGAGCCCACCAGGCCTTTCCCTGGACAGATTCAAAGGTGCCAATCCTTCAACCAGTCCTGGTGAAGCCAGTCTCTCTCAGCATTTCCAGGGCCATCAGCTTCCTGGCTGCTGGAGCATCTGAGGGGACCCTCCCAAGTCCTGCTGTCGGCCCCGTGTCAAGAAGAACAGCTGCCTGCAGCAGGGGACTCAGTCCGTGTGAACGTGCTACAAATCAGTCTTTAGGTAGAAATGCTTTAATCAGCTGTTATCACATTTGACTGAAATGGTGGCTGGTTTCAGAGCACAGACTGACATGCAGCTGTCCCTATGGGCCACTGTCTTCCTGGCTTTGGGTGGGTGCTGCCTAAGTCTAGGGTAGCACGTGCAAAGCAAGAAGCAAAGCCCAGGCACTGCTCCATCCGGAATAGTGATTGGGCAGGTCTAGAAGAAGCCAAGGACTCCCTGGCCCCAGTCAGCCTGACCTGATTACTGTTTACAAGAGCAAAACCAGGAGGTCTGCATAGAAATGAAGTGCCCATAATCCAGGTGTGGGGAAATCCACCCACAGTCCTCCAAGCTTTACAAGGTACCTCAAGGTTCAGAATACTTAGAGACATGGTATGTTCTTACCATTGCTGAAGCCAGCAGTCTCCAAACTGGGGGTGAACGCACCCCATGGTTCACATGACTGTTAAGGGACATATTGGACCTTCTATTTCTACTTATTTTTATCTTGATCTTAAGATTTCTATTGCACAGTTGTCATAATACTAGATAATGCAACTGAGTTCTTCTTTCACGCCAGGCAATGTTCTAAGAGCTTACATATATAGATATTATTATTTGTACTTTATAAGCACAGACAGGTCAGCTGATCCCTCCAATGTCACACAGCTGAGAAGTGGCAGAGCTGGGATTTGAACACCACAGTCTGGCTACAGAGTTTACATTTATAACTACTACACGATTCTGTCTCATATATAAATACAATTTACAAATTTTAAACAAACTTATATGGGGGTTGCACGCTGAAGTTTTTGTTTCGTTTTTAACTGAAGAAGGTATTCAATAAAAAAAAAAACCCTTTGGAGAACATGTTGATGAATTCAGATAAAAAATTAAGCTATTTCCATGGGAGCTTCTGGGGCAGGAGAGATAGCTGTCAGACTCGTTAAAGTCTTAGAGTACCACCATGAGTTCAAAAGCTACTGGAGGGACTTCCCTGGTGGCAGAGTGGTTAAGAATCCGCCTACCAATGCAGGGGACACGGGTTCGAACCCTAGTCCGGGAAGGTCCCACGTGCCGCGGAGCAACTAAGCCCGTGCGCCACAACTACTGAGCCTGCGCTCTAGAGCCCACGAGCCACAACTACTGAAGCCCTCCAGCCTAGAGCCCGTGCTCCGCAGCAGGAGAAGCCACCGAAGTGAGAAGCCCTCGCATCGCAACGAAGAGTAGCCCCTGCCCGCCGCAACTAGAGAAAGCCCACGCGTAGCAACGAAGACCCAACGCAGCCATAAATAAATAAATAAATAAAAAGCTACTGGAAATGAGTCTTCTAAAGACCAATCGTTGTATACCATCTTCACAACTTTTAACATGTCTTTCAGTACTTTTGTCTAATTTCATATTTTTCTTTAAATCTGCTTCTTTTTTTAAAACTTAGTGAATTTTCAAAATAAACACTGTATTACCACTGCAAATGGAAAAGCAGCATCTCTTGCAGATGCCACCATCTCATTATAAAGTATTAGAAAAATTCTACTCGAAAGGTCTTGTTTTTAGGAAAATAATAACAGCTAATTTTTTTTTAATAGGAAGCAATGTTCTTGAATTCCAGAAAAAAAGTCCAGGCCGAAAATACTGATTGGAGAATTAGCCACACATTTAACAAGAAGCCTCCTGAATGCACACTTTGTCTTCAGAGTGGAAATAATTAGACAAGAGCTGACAAAATTGCAAATGCTTTCACGTGTCTCATAAGACAAAATGCTTGTTTTTGAGGTAATTTTGACTCTTTTAATATTTTAAATTTTACCCCCAATGAAACATAATTACATTGAGGAGGATATATATAATTATTAGAATTTAGCAAAAATTACTTCTTTGGTATACTTATTTAATCAAACCTAATTGGAATCATTTGTTACTAGAAGGACATGTAATAATTAGATAAGATGAATGAGTGTGCTCTTTTTATCCCTTAAGTCCATGATGTATCAATAAACTTAACTAGAACGGTGATCAAGAAGGATAATGTGTCTAATAACAGCTAATATTTTATAGCACCAAGTATTTTATAGTGCTAGGTACTGTTCCAAGTGTTGGAAATATATTGCTTTTACGATAGCCCTACTAGGCAGGCATTAATATTATCCCCATTTTACAAATGAGGGTCAGGGACTTTTCAGCAATTTCTGCAAGTTGACACAACGGTTGAGGCCGAGGTAGGATCTGAACCCAGGCAGCCCCACAGCAGGCTCAGTGCTGTGCTGTTGCCCATTATATACACAGTGATGTTGCCTATAGCACTTCCTGCACCAAGGGAGAGAGCTGGAAGGGAATGCCCTCCTACCCTCAACCTGTTAGGGACCTGCTGCTGGGCCTCCGTGGACTGCCCGGCTCCCTGTGGCCAAGTCAGATAAGTCGCTGCATTTTCCACCTCCAGTGGCGGGTCCAAAGTGGGAGGGCACCCCCCTCTATCACCAGGACCTGACATGAACTTGCAATAAGAACACTGGCCTGGGCTTCCCTGGTGGCGCTGTGGTTGAGAGTCCGCCTGCCGATGCAGGACACGCGGGTTCGTGCCCTGGTCCGGGAGGATCCCACATGCCGCGGAGCGGCTGGGCCCGTGAGCCATGGCCGCTGAGCCTGCGCGTCCGGAGCCTGTGCTCCGCAACGGGAGAGGCCACAACGGTGAGAGGCCCGTGTACCGCAAAAAAAAAACCAACAAAAAACATGATTACAGGCACATCCCAGGCTGATTGTGCTGTCCTGATTGTTGCTGCTGGTGTTGGTGAATTTGAAGCAGGTATTTCCAAGAATGGGCAGACCCGTGAGCATCCCTTCTGGCCTACACTCTGGGTGTGAAACAACTAATTGTTGCGGTTAACAAAATGGATTCCACTGAGCCACCCTACAGCCAGAAGAGATACGAGGAAACTGTTAAGGAAGTCAGCACCTACATTAAGAAAACTGGCTACAACCCCGACACAGTAGCATTTGTGCCAGTTACTGGCTGGAATGGTGAAAACATGCTGGAGCCAAGTGCTACCATGCCGTGGTTCAAGGGATGGAGAGTCACCCGTAAGGATGGCAGTGCCAGTGGAAGCACACGGCTTGAAGCTCTGGATTGCATCCTGCCACCACCTCGCCCAGCTGACAAACCCTTGTATTTGCCCCTCCAGGATGTCTACAAAATTGGTGGCATTGGCACTGTCCCTGTGGGTCGAGTGGAGACTGGTGTTCTCAAACCTGGCATGATGGTCACCTTTGCTCCAGTCAACGTGACAACTGAAGTGAAGTCTGTTGAAATGCACCATGAAGCTTTGAGTGAAGCCCTTCTTGGGGGCAATGTGGGCTTCCATGTCAAGAACGTGTCTGTCAAAGATGTTCGTCGTGGCAATGCGGCTGGTGACAGCAAATATGACCCACTGATGGAAGCAGCTGGCTTCACAGCTCAGGTGATTATCTTGAACCATCCAGGCCAAAGCAGTGCTGGATATGCACCTGTGCTGGATTGTCACACAGCTCACATTGCTTGCAAGTTTGCTGAGCTGAAAAAGATTGATCGTCATTCTGGGAAGAAGCTGGAAGATGGCCCCAAATTCTTGAAATCTGGTGATGCTGTCATTGTTGATATGGTTCCTGGCAAACCCATTTTTGTTGAGAGCTTCTCTAACTATCCTCCTCTGGGCCGTTTTGCTGTTTGTGACATGAGACAGATGGTTGCTGTGGGTGTCATCAAAGCAGGGACAAGAAAGCAGCTGGAGCTGGCACGGTCACCAAGTCTGCCCAGAAAGCTCAGAAGGCTAAATGAATATTATCCCCCATACCTGCCACCCCAGTCTTAATCAGTGGTGGAAAAAGGGTCTCAGAATGGTTTGTCTCAATTGGCCATTTAAGTTTAATAGCAAAAGACTGGTAAATGATAACAATGCATCGTAAAACCTTCAGAAGGAAAGGAGAATGTTTTGTGGACCGTTTGTTTTGTGTGTGGCCGTTTTAAATTATTAGTTTTTAAAATCAGCACTTTTTTTTTTCTTTTTTTTTTGCGGTACGCGGGCCTCTCACTGCTGTGGCCTCTCCCGTTGCGGAGCACAGGCTCCGGACGCGCAGGCTCAGCGGCCACGGCTCACGGGCCCAGCCGCTCCGCAGCATGTGGGATCTTCCCGGACCGGGGCACGAACCCGCGTCCCCTGCATCGGCAGGCGGACTCCCAACCACTGCGCCACCAGGGAAGCCCAAAATCAGTACTTTTTAATGGAAACAACTTGACCAAAAATCTGTCACAGAATTTGAGACCCATTAAAAAAGTTTAATGAGAAAAAAAAAAAAGTAATGAATGAGTTGTGTTGTTGCACACTGGATATCCTGATGTATCTCTTGCTATTAAAAAAAAAAAACACTTAAAAATGCTAGATTAAAATTTTTTAAATATATTTTAAAATGCATGACTGAGACGGAAAGAAAGTAAGGGAGATACCCAAAAGCCAAAGATGAGATGGGAGCCAGATTCCAAATAAGTCAGCAAGAGCTGGAACCAGAGGCATCTCCTGCTCCTCTGTGACCCAGAATAAGAGTTTTAACTGGTGTCATGAGGGAGAGGAGGCATGATGTAGGGACTTGGCAAGGTGAAGTTCAGACTGGTGACCACCGCACAAAGCTCAGTTTCCCAGCAGCTCAGTAAAAAGATAATCTATCTATCTATCTCTCTCCCTATATATATATATATATATATCTCTTCTGCTAAGCAAGAGAAGTAATACACTTATCTGTCACAAGCTTGACATGGATAAACCAGAGTTTATCCATGTTTTTACAGAACAATTTATACTACTTCTGTAGTGTAAAAACAAAAAAGAGTTGTCTTGCAAAGCAAAAGTCAGTTTTTTCAGAGAGAACCCAGACTTCACAGAGTTCCAAGAAAATTCCATCAAATATCAAAAATCACAAAATACACCAAAAACCAAAGTGCAAAGAAGAGCAACAACACAGTTGAAGAGGAAGCGAGTTAGAAAATAAATCTGAGGACAGAACATAGATAAAAATGGAAAATACCAGAGATTATAAAGCCTGGAGGATGGGCTGATAAGGTTGAAAAAATATTGAACTGGTGTTCCCTAAAGAAAGAATTAAAGAGAACAAGGAGATATGATGTTGGAAGAGATGACACCTGAGATTTTTCTAGAAAAAAAAATTTCTGAAGTAGATAAATGAAAAGAAAGAAGTATACAGGGCTTCCCTGGTGGCACAGTGGTTGAGAGTCCGCCTGCCGATGCAGGGGATGCGGGTTCGTGTCCCGGTCCGGGAAGATCCCACATGCCGCGGAGCGGCTGGGCCCGTGAGCCATGGCCCCTGAGCCTGCGCATCCGGAGCCTGTGCTCCGCAACGGGAGAGGCCACAACCGTGAGAGGCCCGGGAACCGCAAAAAAAAAAAAGAAGTATACAGTAACAAAATGAGAGAACACCAAAAACAAAGCCCTAAAAGCAGCCAGAGAGAAAAACCTGATTATCTTTTATGTAGCCAGAAGATAATTAAACAATATTTTCAAAATTCTAAGAGATAATAACTCAATCTAGAATTATATATACAACAAAGTTACCTTTCAATAATGAAAATAAAGAGATATTCAGATTTAAAAAATAAACAAACTCTTACAGATTTTGCCATGAGACCCTCACTAAAAGAACTTCTAGATTGTACCTCATATGCAAAAGTGAATGATGACCGAAAAATAAATGAAAAAGTAAACTGGTTGGGTAAGGGAAGGGACAACTGATTGCCATGAATGGCCCCCTACAAATTTCCTTATGTCTTATTCCTTTCTTATCTCTCCCTAATAGTGACTTTGACTGAGTGCTGCCCTAAGTCTGAGACCCTGTGCTAAGATCTTGATACACATCTTCTTACTAAGCTTTAAACAACCTGATGAGGAAAAGACTAGTGTTCCCATTTTACACACAAGGAAATGGGGACTTATTTTGCCTGAGGTCAGAGAGCATTTGGCTAATGTATAACTAATCCAGAGGGAGAGTCGAGGCATGTAATCTTGGGCTGAAGTTGTAACCTAGTCCCAATTCACTTGGAATCAAATGCAGTAAGATTTAATCTCAAAATACAAAGAAAACCGTTTATTTAAAAATTCTTATGAGGGGAGGAACTAAGGAGAAAAGCAGAGGATCAAGGAAAGTAAACATAGGATAACAGACATGGCTTTCATTTCTGAATATAATGGAGTAGATTGTTGCAGACCAACCTTCCCATAAAGAAGAACTATAAAAGCCAATAAAATACCAAAAAAAATCTACTTGAGGCTTTGGAAAGATATTGAGGCACTAGGACTTAATGGGGGAAAAAAAGCAGCTGAAGAATGATGAGTTGACATTCTACAGTCTTTTTTTCCCTCAGTGTATTTACTAATTCTGGTTATAGGGCAGGTGACAAAGAATCCCAGTGACCCCAGTCAGAGGACTTCTGTTAAGAGGTAAAGAAAGCAGGAAATCTTTTGGCCATCTGTGGGGCTAGAGAGATAAAATGAGAAGCTTAGAGGCCAGGACCCCAGTGAGGAACGAGAAGAATACTGAGTTCCAACACTATCAGTTTTCCCAGAAAGCATCCACTACCTTCTGAAGCTGTCTGGGCAGGAGGCTAGGAAGACAAATAGAAAGGCTCGGAAACTAAAAGCAGGGTTCTGGCAGTCTCACAGTGGCCAGGATGCAAGAATAAGAGTTCAAGCCCTACTAAAAGGAAGGATCTCTGCTTAATACCCCAGATTCATAGCTGGAACCCCTGGAGAGATCTACCCTAAAAGGGTGAAATAGAGATAGACAGAGGTTTGCCAAAACTGCAACCCAGACTAAAGTTGGTTCAGTCTCTTTCTTAAGATGAGCAGTCCCCACTCTCCCTGACCAGCTAAGGAAAGGATAACTCCCTCTGAAGGAAGAAAACATCATTTACAGTCTCAAGAGATAAAAGAAGATAATTTCTCAGATAATCAGAACCTATAAAAAAGAATCAAATCAAAATGCTAGGACTGAAAGATACACTAAGTGAAAATTGGAAATTCAATAGATGGGCTGAAGAGCAGTTTTAGACCCAGAAAGGACAGATTAGTGAACTGTAAGACAATAGAAAATATCCAGACTAAAGACAAAGAGAAAAAAGGATGGAAAGTACAGAAAAGAGTGTAAGGGGCAAATGGCACACAGTGAAAAGGGATAATATACGCAAACTAAGGATATGGAAAGAGAGAAAAGGGCATTATTTAAAGATAATAGACAAGAATTTCCTGAAACTGATGAAATATAATTCAGATTCAAGAAGTTCACTGAATTCAATCATGATGTAAACAAAGAAAACCACATTGAGGTATATCATAGTCAAACTGCTAAAAACCAGAAATATAAAGAAAAGCTTAAAAGTAGAAACTTCCATGGAATCACATTAAGACTGAGAGGTGATTTTCAACAGAGACAATAAAATTCAGAAGACAAGATGCTGAAAGAAAATAACTGCCCAGCTAGGATCACCAACTCCATGAAATTATCCTTCAAAATGAAAGGTCAAAGGACAAGCAAAACAGAGAATTCCTAGCCGTCAGAATTGCACTCAAAAGAAATACTGAAGGGAGTTCTTCTAACAGAAGGAAAATTATTCCCAATAGAAATACAGAAGAAAACAGAAAACCCAGAGAAAGGGTAAATGAAAATGAATATTGGACTTCCCTGGTGGTGCAGTGGTTAAGAATCCACCTGCCAATGCAGGGGACAGGAGTTTGAGCCCTGGTCCGGGAAGATCCCACATGCCTCAGAGCAACTAAGCCCGTGAACGACAACTACTGAGCCTGTGCTCTAGAGCCCGCAAGCCACCACTACTGAGCCCACATGCCATACTACTGAAGCCTGTGCACCTAGAGCCCGTGCTCTGAAACAAGAGAAGTCGCCGAAATGAGAAGCCCGCGCACCACAAAGAAGAGTAGGCCCTGCTCGTCACAACCAGAGAAAGCCCGCGCGCAGCAATAAAGACCCAATGCAGCCATAAATAAATAAATAAATAAATCTATTAAAAAAAAGAAAATCAAAATTGACTTGCAAACAGTAATAAAAATGCACATGCCGACGAAGATCACCTTCCTCCCCACAGATACACCAGAAATACATCTACACATGGAACAACTCCTACAGAACACCTACTGAACGCTGGCAGAAGACCTCAGACCTCCCAAAAGGCAAGAAACCCCCCCACGTACCTGCGTAGGGCAAAAGAAAAAAGAATAAACAGAGACCAAAGAATAGGGACGGGACCTACACCAGTGGGAGGGAGCTGTGAAGGAGGAATGGTTTCCACACACTAGGAAGCCCCTTCGCGGGCGGATACTGCGGGTGGCGGAGGGGGAAAGCTTCAGAGCCGCGGAGGAGAGCGCAGCAACAGGGGTGCAGAGGGCAAAGCGGAGAGATTCCCGCACAGAGGATCAGGGCCGACCGGCACTCACCAGCCCGAGAGGCTTGTCTGCTCACCCGCCAGGGCGGGCAGGGCTGGGGGGTTGAGGCTCGGGCTTCGGTCGGAGCGCCGGGAGAGGACTGGGGTTGGTGGTGTGAACACAGCCTGCAGGGGGTTAGTGCGCCACGGCTAGCCGGGAGGGAGTCCGGGAAAAAGTCTGGAGCTGCCGAAGAGGCAAGAGACGTTTTCTTACCTCTTTGTTTCCTGGTGCGCGAGGAGAGGGGATTAAGAGCGCTACTTAAAGGAGCTCCAGAGGCGGGCGTGAGCCGCGGCTAAAATCGCGGACCCCAGAGACAGGCATGAGACGCTGAGGCTGCTGCTGCCGCCACCAAGAAGCCTGTGTGCGAGCACAGGTCACTCTCCACACGCCCCTTCCGGGGAGCCTGTGCAGCCCGCCACTGCCCGGGTCCCGGGATCCAGCATCAACTCCTCCGGCAGAACGCACGGCGCGCCTCAGGCAGGTGCAACGTCACGCCGGCCTCTGCCGCAGCAGGCCCGCCCCTCACTCCATGCCCCTCCCTCCACCCCCTCACTCCGTGCCCCTCCCTCCCCCCCTCCCTGCCTGAGTGAGCCAGAACCCCAGAATCAGCGGCTCCTTTAACCCCGTCCTGTCTGAGCGAAGAACAGACGCCCTCAGGCGACCTACAAGCAGAGGCGGGGCCAAATCCAAAGCTGAGCCCCTGGGAGCTGTGAGAACAAAGAAGAGAAAGGGAAATCTCTCCCAGCAGCCTCAGAAGCAGCGGATTAAAGCTCCACAATCAACTTGATGAACCTGCATCTGTTGAATACATTAATAGACAACCAATCATCCCAAATTGAGGAGGTGGACTTTGAGAGCAAGATTTATGATTCTTTCCTCTTTTCCTCTTATTGTGAGTGTGTGTGTGTATGCTTCTGTGTGAGATTTTGTCTGTATAGCTTTGCTTCCACCATTTGTCCTAGGGTTCTATCCGTCTGTTGTTTTTTTTTTTAATTTTTTTCTCTTAATAATTTTTTTATTTTAATAACTTTATTATATTTTATCTTACTTTATTTTATTTTACTTTATCTTCTTTCTTTTTTTCCTTCCGTTCCTCCTTCCTTCCTCCCTCCCTCCCTCCCTCCTTTCTTTCTCTCTTTCTACTTCTACTAATTCTTTCTTTCTAATTTTTCTCCCTTTTATTCTGAGCCATGTGGATGAAAGGCTCTTGGTGCAGCAGCCAGGAGTCAGTGCTGTGCCTCTGAGGAGTGAGAGCCAACTTCAGGACACTGGTCCACAAGAGACCTCCCAGCTCCACATAATATCAAACAGCGAAAATCTCCCAGAGATCTCCATCTCAACACCAGCACCCAGCTTCACTCAACGACCAGCAAGCTACAGTGCTGGACATCCTATGCCAAACAACTAGCAAGACAGGAACACAACCCCACCCCTTAGCAGAGAGGCTGCCTAAAATCATAATAAGGCCACAGACTCCCCAAAACACACCACCAGACGTGGACCTGCCCACCAGAAAGACAAGATCCAGCCTCATCCACCAGAACACAGGCACTAGTCCCCTCCACCAGGAAGCCTACACAACCCGCTGAACCAACCTTAGCCACTGGGGACAGACACCAAAAACAACGGGAACTACGAACCTGCAGCCTGCAAAAAGGAGACCCCAAACACAGTAAGATAAGCAAAATGAGAAGACAGAAAAACGCATAGCAGATGAAGGAGCAAGATAAAAACCCACTAGACCTAACAAATGAAGAGGAAATAGGCAGTCTACCTGAAAAAGAACTCAGAATAATGATAGTAAAGATGATCCAAAATCTTGGAAGTAGAATAGAAAAAATGCAAGAAACATTTAACAAGGACCTAGAAGAACTAAAGATGAAACAAACAACGATGAACAACACAATAAATGAAATTAAAAATACTTTAGATGGGATCAATAGCAGAATACCTGAGGCAGAAGAACGGATAAGTGACCTGGAAGATAAAATAGTGGAAATAACTACTGCAGCGCAGAATAAAGAAAAAAGAATGAAAAGAACTGAGGACAGTCTCAGAGACTTCTGGTACAACATCAAATGCACCAACATTCGAATTATAGGGGTTCCAGAAGAAGAAGAGAAAAAGAAAGGGACTGAAAAAATATTTGAAGAGATTATAGTTGAAAACTTCCCTAATATGGGAAAGGAAAGAGTTAATCAAGTCCAGGAAGCACAGAAAGTCCCATACAGGTTAAATCCAAGGAGAAATATGCCAAGACACATATTAATCAAACTGTCAAAAATTAAATACAAAGAAAACATATTAAAAGCAGCAAGGGAAAAATAACACACAAGGGAATCGCCATAAGGTTAACAGCTGATCTTTCAGCAGAAACTCTGCAAGCCAGAAGGGACTGGCAGGATATATTTAAAGTGATGAAGGTGAAAAATCTGCAACCAAGATTACTCAACCCAGCAAGGATCTCATTCAGATTTGATGGAGAAATTAAAACCTTTACAGACAAGCAAAAGCTGAGAGAGCTCAGCACCACCAAACCAGCTTTACAACAACTGCTAAAGGAACTTCTCTAGGCAAGAAACACAAAAAAAGGAAAAGACCTACAATAACGAACCCAAAACAATTAAGAAAATGGGAATAGGAACATACATATTGATAATTACCTTAAATGTAAATGGACTAAATGCTCCCACCAAAAGACACAGATTGGCTAAATGGATACAAAAACAAGACCCATATATTTGCTGTCTACAAGAGACCCACTTCAGACCTAGAGACACATACAGACTGAGAGTGAGGGGATGGAAAAAGATATTTCATGCAAATGGAAACCAAAAGAAAGCTGGAGTAGCCATTCTCATATCAGACAAAATAAACTTTAAAATAAAGACTATTAGAAGAAACAAAGAAGGACACTACATAATGATCAAGGGATCGATCCAAGAAGAAGATATAACAACTGTAAATATTTATGCACCCAACATAGGAGCACCTCAATACAGAAGGCAAATACTAACAGCCATAAAAGGGGAAATCGACAGTAACACATTCATAGTAGGGGACTTTGACACCCCACTTTCACCCATGGACAGATCATCCAAAATGAAAATAAATAAGGAGACACAAGCTTTAAATGATACATTAAACAAGATGGACTTAATTGATATTTGTAGGACATTCCATCCAAAAACAACAGAATACACATTTTTCTCAAGTCCTCATGGAACATTCTCCAGGATAGATCATATCTTGGGTCACAAATCAAGCCTTGGTAAATTTAAGAAAATTGAAATTGTATCAAGTATCTTTTCCGACCACAACTCTATAAGACTACATATCAGTTACAGGAAAAGATCTGTAAAAAATACAAACACATGGAGGCTAAACAATACACTACTTAATAACGAAGTGATCACTGAAGAAATCAAAGAGGAAATAAAAAAATACCTAGAAACAAATGACAATGGAGACACAACGACCCAAAATCTATGGAATGCAGCAAAAGCAGTTCTAAGAGGGAAGTTTATAGCAATACAATCCTACCTTAAGAAACAGAAAACATCTCGAATAAACAATGTAACCTTGCACCTAAAGCAATTAGAGAAAGAAGAACAAAAGAACCCCAAAGTTAGCAGAAGGAAAGAAATCATAAAAACCAGATCAGAAATAAATGAACAAGAAATGAAGGAAATGATAGCAAAGATCAGTAAAACTAAAAGCTGGTTCTTTGAGAAGATAAACAAAATTGATTAACCGTTAGCCAGATTCATCAAGAAAAAAAGGGAGAAGACTCAAATCAATAGAATTAGAAATGAAAAATGAGAAGTAACAACTGACACTGCAGAAATACAAAAGATCATGAGAGATTACTACAAGCAACTCTATGCCAATAAAATGTACAACCTGGAAGAAATGGACAAATTCTAAGAAATGCACAACTGCCAAGACTGAATCAGGAAGAAATAGAAAATATGAACAGACCAATCACAAGCACTGAGATTGAAACTGTGATTAAAAATCTTCCAACAAACAAAAGCCTAGGACCAGATGGCTTCACAGGCGAATTCTATCAAGCATTTAGAGAAAAGCTAACACCTATCCTTCTCAAACTCTTCCAAAATAAAGCAGAGGGAGGAACACTCCCAAGCTCATTCTACGAGGCCACCATCACCCTGATACCAAAACCAGACAAGGATGTCACAAAGAAAGAAAACTACAGGCCAATATCACTGATGAACATAGATGCAAAAATCCTCAACAAAATACTAGCAAACAGAATCCAACAGCACATTAAACGGATCATACACCATGATCAAGTGGGGTTTATTCCAGGAATGCAAGGATTCTTCAATATACGCAAATCAATCAACGTGATACACCATATTAACAAATTGAAGGAGAAAAACCATATTCCATGTCAATAGATGCAGAGAAAGCTTTTGACAAAATTCAACACTGATTTATGATAAAAACCCTCCAGAAAGTAGGCATAGAGGGAACTTTCCTCAACATAGTAAAGGCCATATATGACAAACCCACAGCCAACATCGTCCTCAATGGTGAAAAACTGAAAGCATTTCCACTAAGATCAGGAAAAAGACAAGGCTGTCTACTCTCACCACTCTTATTCAACATACTTTTGGAAGTTTTAGCCACAGCAATCAGAGAAGAAAAGGAAATAAAAGGAATCCAAATCAGAAAAGAAGTAGTAAAGCTGTCACTGTTTGCAGATGACATGATACTATACATAGAGAATCCTAAAGCTGCTACCAGAAAACTACTAGAGCTAATCAATGAATTTGGTAAAGCAGCAGGATACAAAATTAGTGCACAGAAATCTCTTGCATTCCTATACACTAATGATGAAAAATCTGAAAGTGAAATCAAGAAAACACTCCCATTTACCATTGCAACAAAAAGAATAAAATATCTAGGAATAAACCTACCTAAGGAGACAAAAGACCTGTATGCAGAAAATTATAAGACACTGATGAAAGAAATTAAAGGTGATACAGATAGATGGAGAGATATACCATGTTCTTCTTGGATTGGAAGAATCAACATTGTGAAAATGACTTTACTACCCAAAGCAATCTACAGATTCAATGCAATCCCTATCAAACTACCACTGGCATTTTTCACAGAACTAGAACAAAAACTTTCACAATTTGTATGGAAACACAAAAGACCCCGAATAGCCAAAGCGATCTTGAGAATGAAAAACAGAGGTGGAGGAATCAGGCTCCCTGACTTCAGACTATACTACAAAGCTACAGTAATAAAGACAGTATGGTACTGGCACAAAAACAGAAAGATAGATCAATGGAACAGGATAGAAAGCCCAGAGATAAACCCACGCACATATGGTCACCTTATCTTTGATAAAGAAAGCAGGAATGTACAGTGGAGAAAGGACAGCCTCTTCAATAAGTGGTGCTGGGAAAACTGGACAGGTACCTGTAAAAGTATGAGATTAGATCACTCCCTAACACCATACACAAACATAAGCTCAAAATTGATTAAAGACCTAAATGTAAGGCCAGAAACTATCAAACTCTTAGAGGAAAACATAGGCAGAACACTCTATGAGGTAACTCACAGCAAGATCCTTTTTGACCCACCTCCTAGAGAAATGGAAATAAAAACAACAATAAACAAATGGGACCTAATGAAACTCCAAAACTTTTGCACATCAAAGGAAACCATAAACAAGACGAAAAGACAACCCTCAGAATGGGGAAAATATTTGCAAATGAAGCAACTGACAAAGGATTAATCTCCAAAATTTATAAGCAGCACATGCAGCTCAATAACAAAAAAACAAACAACCAAATCCAAAAATGAGCAGAAGACCTAAATAGCCATTTCTCCAAAGAAGATATACAGACTGCCAACAAACACATGAAAGAATGCTCAACATCATTAATCATTAGAGAAATGCAAATCAAAACTACAATGAGATATCATCTCACACCAGTCAGGATAGCCATAATCAAAAAATCTAGAAACAATAAATGCTGGAGAGGGTGTGGAGAAAAGGGAACCCTCTTGCACTGCTGGTAGGAATGTAAATTGATACAGCCACTATGGAGAACAGTATGGAGGTTCCTTAAAAAACTAAAAATAGAACTACCATATGACCCAGCAATACCACTACTGGGCATATACCCTGAGAAAACCATAATTCAAAAAGAGTCATGTACCAGAATGTTCATTGCAGCTCTATTTACAATAGCCTGGAGATGGAAACAACCTAAGTGTCCATCATCGGATGAATGGATAAAGAAGATGTGGCACATATATACAATGGAATATTACTCAGCCATAAAAAGGAACGAAATTGAGCTATTTGTAATGAGGTGGATAGACCTAGAGTCTGTCATACAGAGTGAAGTAAGTCAGAAAGAGAAAGACAAATACCGTATGCTAACACATACATATGGAATTTAAGAAAAAAAAATGTCATGAAGAACCTAGGGTAAGACAGGAATAAAGACACAGACCTACTAGAAAATGGACTTGAGGATATGGGGAGGGGGAAGGGTAAGCGGTGACAAAGTGAGAGAGAGGCATGGACATATATACACTACCAAACATAAGGTAGATAGCTAGTGGGAAGCAGCCGCATAGCACAAGGAGATCAGCTCGGTGCTTTGTGACCGCCTGGAGGGGTGGGATAGGGAGGGTGGGAGGGAGGGAGACGCAAGAGGGAAGAAATATGGGAACATATGTATATGTATAAGTGATTCACTTTGTTATGAAGCAGAAACTAACACACCATTGTAAAGCAATTATACTCCAAGAAAGATGTAAAAAAAAATAGAAATGCACATGCCTTTAAGCCAGAATTTCCACTTCTAGGAATCCCACAGATATACTGTGTATATGCTCCACTCCCACCCCAGATCCATTTACTGCTCTTCTGTACCCATCTTTGTCCCAGGAGGGCAGGTCACTCTGGTCGCCTGGGCCCCTTGCCTACTGGCCTCTGTGATTGGGTTTGGCTAATGGGAGGCACTTGCAAGAGATTGCAGGGCAGGAAGAGAGTGTGGCGGAGGTATTTCTTCCCTGTTCCTTCTATCTCTGATGCCATGCTTCTGGAAATGCACAGCTCTTACTAGGTGGCCCTATCCCCACATGCCTGCTTCCCCGAGGCTCCAATGGTACCATTTTCCCCTTGAGGCCCAGGTTTGGTAACCCCTTCCTGCTGTTGTCAGCTCATTGGTGCCTCAACATCCATCCTGCCCACACCTCTGTAAGGTAGTCCCTTTCATAAGTCTCTTTGTTTGAGCCTTCTGCATTTCAGTGCTGTTTCCTTCCAGAACCCTGACTGATGTAGATTCAAATTTCAGTGATGTCGCTGAAGTCTTTTTTGTAATAGCAAAACACTGGAAACAGACTAATATCCATGAGTTGGGATATGTAGATATGTAAATGATGGTACTCATATAACAGAACACCATTCCACATTTTAAAAGAATAAAGTAGCTTAATAGGAACTCAGAGGGAATGTTCTCCAAGAAATAATAAGTCAAAGAAAAAAAAAGGAAGGGAAGAGTTTGTATCATAAATTCTCATTTATATAGCAAAAAGCATTTATGTATTTGTACAAATATGAATATCTCTGCAAGAATATACAAAAATATGGCATTATTGGTTGACCCTTTTTGCCCTGTTGGAATTTTGTTTTACCATGTGGATGTATTACTTTTTAAAAAATCCTTTTAAGCATCTTTTAAAAAAGAAAATCCTTTACTAGAGTGAAAATCACCTTTTAATCATTTGGCAAATCAGCTTCCTTGCCCCATCTCACCTAGTCTCTCTTAGAAAGATACTATCAGCCAAACCAAACTTCTCACTTAAGTGGTACTCCAAAGGAACTGAAGAAATCAAGAGAGACAAACAGAAGATCCAGAGGTCATTGATCTTTGCCAGATTTCTTTGTAACTTTCCTCTGTATTAGTGGAGATAAGATTGGAAATTGATCCTGGGTTCTAGAGGGGACAGAAGGGCAGGAACAGTCTATTTACATACCTCTCCCACCCAATCATGCCCCTTGAGTGTCACTTAACCTATCACTGCTGCTTCTGGCTAGGACAAATTTCTGGTCACCTCTTGGAGTGGAGGAGTGAGGCTGAACACAGGACTAAGCTCCCTCCAAAACAGCTAAGGGGTTACCAAGTAGTCACCCTACCAAACAGCATGAAGGCTAAAGCAGATGATTTCAGTGTCATCTTTATCCATTAAAAAAAAAAAAAAAAAATCCAGGGCTGCTTCCGATACGATGGCCTGTCTTTGTCTAATGAACACTGTAGGTCTCATAGCTGGCCATGTTCCCCTCTTTGCCTTGGCTGTCAGGAAACTCAGACATGAATTTGCTTCTCACCTTGAAAATTTTAGTGCAGCCCTTGTGGCACCCACATCTGCATACTGATTCTCTGTGCTTTATCATCCTATTCAATTCTTTCTTTCCCCTAAAGATCTGGCTCATTTCTGTACTTTTAAAATTGTTCTGTAGTATATATATTTCAGGAACCACTTCAAATTCTTTTTAGAATGAAGTAAGTTTAATCCACAAGGGAAAACAGGGGCTAACTGACCATATAGCTCAGTTGATTTACATAGTCTGGGGGAAGGACCCCAAACTTATTTTACTTATTTAATCAGTAAATAGGTATTGAGCACCACCTACTATATACCAGGCACTGTTTCAGCACCAAGAGTGTGGTAAAGAATAAAACAAAAGACATGCCCTCATGGAACTTCCATTCTAGTGGGGGAAATAGATAATAAACACATAAAAAGTAAGTGTACATTATGCAGATGGTACTGATGCAAAACAGAAAAATATAGCAAGTTAAGGAAGACAAATGAGGTGAGGGATAGGAATATTGTATACAGAGTGGTCAAGACAGGCCTCTCCAATAAGGGGACATTATTGATGATGAGGACACTTTAATCTCTCTTCTCCTCTCCCTTCCACTTGCCACTGTCCTCATTTATTCTACCCTAGTCTTCCCTGGGTGAACACAATAAAGGTCAATAACTCCTTTTTTTTTGAATTTTAAAAATTATTTTATTTTATTTTATTTATTTATTTTATACAGCAGGTTCTTATTAGTCATCCATTTTATACATATCAGTGTATACACGTCAATCCCAATCACCCAATTCATCCCACTACTACCAGCACTACTTCTTCTTAAGTTCTGTTCCATCCTCCACACTAAGCCAGAAGATCTGATTAGGTCAAACCCCTGATAAAGTTCATTTTTCAGTTTGACACTTAAAGTCCCTCAAGGTCTGGCTCCATCCTGCCTCACTCCGAATGAACAGTTCCCCAAATGTGTCCCAGACTTGCCACCTCTGTGTCCCTGCTCATGCCATTTCTTCTGTCATCCTTCAGGATCCAATTCAAGCATCACCTGCTCTGGGTAGCCATCTGGAGTGCCCCAAGAGGAATTAATCAGTCTTCCCTTTGAAGTCCTAGAACCTTGTTCAGATACGGATCACAGAACTGCAGACATCGTCTAGTGGTCAATTACATATCTGCATGTATGTCTATTTCCCTCCAGGATATGAATCTCCAGAAGGTCTTGCATATAACAGGCATTCAGTAATTATTAAAATTAATAACAAATGTTGGGGAGAATGTGGAAAAAAAGGAAACCTTGTGCACTGTTGGCAGGGCTGTAAATTGGAGCAGCCATTATGGAAAACGGTATGGAGGTTCCTCAAAAATTTTTAAATAGAAGTATCATGTGATCCAGCAATCCCACTTCATATATCCAAAGGAAATGAAAACACTAATTTGAAAAGATATCTGCACCCCTATGTTCACTGCAGCATTATTTAAATAGCTAAGACATGAAAGCAACTTAAGTGTGCATTTACGTATAAATGGATAAGGAAAATGTGGTGTGTATATATATATATATATATATGTACATACAATGTAGTATATATATATATATTCAGTCATAAAAAAGGAGATCCTGACAGTTGTGGTATCATGGATGGACCTTGGTGACATTACGCTAAGTGAAATGTCAGACAGATAAAGACAAATACTGTATGATCTCGCTCACATGTGGAATCTTAAAACAAAACAGAAACAGATTCATAGATACAGAGAACAGATAGGTGGTTGCCAGTGGTAGGGGGAGTGGGGGTGGGCGAAATGGGTAAAGGTCGTCAAAATAAATAAGTCCTGCAGATGTAGTGTACCACATGGTGAGTATAGTTAATAATATTGCATTATGTATTTGAAAGTTACTAAGAGAATAGATCTTAAAATTTCTCATCACAAGAAAAAAATTGTAACTATGCGTGGTGATGGATGTTAATTAGACTTACTTTGGTGATCATTTCACAATATATACATATAGCAAATCATTATGCTGTACATCTGAAACTAATACAATGTTACACGTCAATTATATCTCAATAAATGTTGAGATATAATTATATCTGCAAATAAAAGTTTGCAGCTCACATATATTATCTCTTTTCATCCTCACCTTAACCCTATGAAATAATAAAGGCACTCATTTTTCTATTTGCCAGTTAAGGAAACTGAGGGTCAGATAGGCTAAGGGGCTCATGGCTAATAAATACAGAGCTCAGTCTAGAAACCTGAATCCACTTCTGGAACCACATGGGCTGGCTCAGTTTAAGCAAAACCATTGCCAAGAGGCAGGAGCTTCAAAACCATAAGAGAATTCCAAACATGGCCCTAAGTAACAGTGAAAAGTCCAAAGATACCAACATAAAAACAAAGAAGCACTGAAATCCCTGCCATCTTCCAGCAACAATGCTAGGAGCCTGTACCCATGGGAAGGAAGCTAGAATAAGAAGCCCCTGTATTATTGAGTCACAGGAAAAAGATCAAAGTCTTGTCAATTGCAGGAATATGCCTGCCTCATAATAGGACAACTGATCATTCTGGTTTGCCCAGGACTGCAGACATTCAGTGCAAAAACAGAAAACATCCCCAGGAAGCCTGGACAATTTGGTTCCCTGCAGAGAAGACTCTCTGTTGTTTCTGGAAAAAACTAGTGGTCACTTCAGTGAGTGTGCTTTAGAATCCCTCTCTAAAGGTTGCCTTCCAAACTAATTTATAACCCAGGCACCGTCTTGTTATTTTAGTGACGCCTTGATTATGAACAAAAATGGTACTACCTCTGTGAAATCTGAATCACTTTCACATCTTTTCAAAAACTTACAACTCCTTTAAAGGAAAAGACTTCACCATGAGGATATCTGAAAGAAGGTGCCAAGAACTAGGAAAGCAATTCTCAAGAAGATATTCCGATGTGTTCAGAGCATCCCTAAGGAGGTCCAAGTGGCTCTTTCAAATGGCTCATTCATTTGAATGACTGTCTCTGGAATAGTTGTTTATTAAAAAAAAAGAAAAAATCTGCTTCATTAACTTATAGCCAATTCTCATAAATTTTTAGTAGATATGAAAAGACCTTCCAGTTACATTCAATTATTAAAGCAATAAGCAAAGATGGCAGGCCGCCAGAGGCTCAGTCACTTTGCTGGTGTCCTATAAATGTCAGTACTTTAATACGCACATGCATCCATTTACACTTGAGAAAGATGAGAGCTCCTGACGGAGGCATCCTTAGATAGAAAGAGCTGCGGCCAAAATCATTCACCATGACTAGTTTGTCTGACCACAGTCAAAACCAATGGTTTGTACGTATTTTCACAAGGGACATACTGGCTCTTGATTAAAGCCGTGAGTCACGGGTAAATGCAAATGTTTGAGGCATTTGCATTTCCATTAGCAGGCTTCAGTTTCACAGATCTTGCATTTCACTTCACAATGAATGACCTTTGCATGTACGTCATTCTCCATGTACACAAGTATCTGTAGCATAAATTCCCAGAAGTAGAAGTGGTGAGTCAAATGGTGCAAGCATTATTTGTCCACACATCCCCACTCAGGGACTGAACTTGTTTACCTTCCCAACAGCAAAGTATGATATTATCTGCCTTCCCCCAGCCTCACCAGCAGAGTGTGTTACCAAATTTGTTAGTCTTGCAATCTGAGAGATGAAAATGATAGCCCAATATCATTTTCACTTATTGTACTTTATTATAAGTGAAGCTGAGCATCTTTCCATTGATTTAAGAACCATCTGTACTGCCTTTGCTCTAAACATCCTGTTCTTTTAGTTTTTTTAAACAATTTTTTGTTTCTTTTTAAAAAAATTTTATTAGACTTTTTAAAATTAATTAATTTATTTGGCTGCATTGGGTCTTAGTTGCAGAACGCAGGATCTTCACTGCAGCATGTGAGATCTTTTGTTGTGGCTCTCAGGCTTCTCTAGCTGCAGCATGCAGGCTTCTCTCTAGGTGTGGCGTGCAGGCTCTAGAGCACGCAGGCTCAATAGTTGCAGCACATGGGTTTAGTTGCCCCACGGCGTGTGGAATCTTAGTTCCCCAACCAGGGATTGAACCTGCATCCCCTGCATTAGAAGGCGGATTCTTAACCACTGGACCACCAGGGAAGTCCCTGCCCATTTTCTTCCGATGAACTTTTTTGGTTTTTTGTTGTTTTGTTTTGTTTTTTTAAATTAACTAATTAATTTTTTAAACATCTTTATTGGAGTGTAATTGCTTTACAATGTTGCGTTAGTTTCTGCTGTATAACAAAGTGAATCAGCTATATGCATACGTATATTCCCATATCCCTTCCCTCTTGCGTCTCCCTCCCACCCTCCTTATCCCACCCCTCTAGGTGGTCACAAAACACCAAGCTAATCTCCCTGTGATATGCAGCTGCTTCCCAATAGCTATCTATTTTACATTTGGTAGTGTATATATGTCAATGTTACTCTCTCACTTCATCCCAGCTTCCCCTTCCCCTTCCCGTGTCCTCAAGTCCATTCTCTACGTCTGTGTCTTTATTCCTGTCCTGACCCTAGGTTCATCAGAACCTTTTTTTTTTTATTCCATATATTTGTGTTAGCATACGGTATTTGTTTTTCTCTTTCTGACTTACTTCACTCTGTATGACAGACACTAGGTCCATCCACCTCACTACAAATAATTTCATTTCTTTTTATGGCTGAGTAATATTCCATTGTATATATGTGCCACATCTTCTTTATGCATTCATCTATTGATGGACACTTGCTTCCATGTCCTGGCTATTGTAAATAGTGCTGCACTGAACATTGTGGTACATGACTCTTTTTGAATTATGGCAAATCAAAACTACAATGAGGTATCACCTCACACCGGTCAGAATGGCCATCATCAAAAAATCTACAAACAATAAGTGCTGGAGAGGGTGCGGAGAAAAGGGGACCCCCTTGCACTGTTGGTGGGAATGTAAATTGATATAGCCACTATGGAGAACAGTATGGAGGTTCCTTAAAAAACTAAAAATTTTTAGTTTTGCTGTTGTTTTGCTGTTTTTGCAGTTTTTGCTGTTTTTGCAGTTTTGCTGTTGTAGTTGTCACCATCAATTTCTGGGGCATTTGTATCCATTAGGGAGATTAGCCCTTCATCTATGCTAAAATTTTTCCTGGTTCATTATTTGTCTTTGTAAATCATATTAATAACTTTTTAAAATTAGAAATAAATGATTTCATATTTTCTACTACATCCTTATGGTTTTATTTTGTATAATAAAATCTTTGATTTCTTTGGAATTTATCCTGGTATGTGGTTTTCTGGTAAGTGCTCTTTGCCTATTATTACTTTTGCTCCTCTTTTTCAGATTTTTTTCTTACAAGATCTTTGTATAAATGCTGTGCCAGTTCCTTTTTTTAAAGAAATACTAATCATTTAATGGGTTGAATTTACCCAGATAATCTACTGGGAAGGGGCACAAAGGGGTCAGGATAGCCCCACAGGCTTCAAAACACTAAAGGTCTCTGCTGCCACAAAGACAAACTGCTTCCTGCTAAAATGGCTTCACAGTGTATTTCTACAGCACTACCTCCACTGCTTCTCTGAATATAGTTGGGTCTAGGAGAGCTTTTGCTCCCAGCATATCCTCGTTCCCTCACAGGTGGTTGCAAACAAGGGCTACAGCTTTTGCACTTTAAGATGAGCCCCTTACCTTTAGGAAGCATATTTTTGCTGGCACTTTCTGAGGTGTGCCACCACTGAGCTATCTCACTACATCGGGTGCTTCTCCGGTACTTCCTTCCACGCAACTTCTTACCTCAAATGTTTTGGGCTGTCCTTACAAGTATTTCAGAGTTTGTGGATTATTTCTACCTCTTGCTTTTCTGAAAATGTATTGTGGAAGGGAGTCTAGATAAAGAGAGGGCTTTTATTGCTCTTGTTGCTTTTGTGAATTTCCAGGAGGAAAATGTAGAAGACCCTGGCTGACATAGACAGTGATCATAGTAGAAGTCTTCCAATTATTTTTCCTTTTCAATCATCAAAGGGGCCTTTTATCCTTTGCAACCTCATAATCTGGGCTGGTGTTGCAATGCTGAGACCCAAGATACAAGCTCCTGTGTCAGACAAGGAGACAGAAGGATGTAGTGAAAACGTTTTGGGTTCCAGCTCCACTGCCTAAGTTCAAATCCCTCCTCTTCCCCTTCTAACTGTGTGGATTTGAGCAACTTGATGCACCTTTCAGAGCTTCCAATTTTTCATATGTCAAATGAGGATGAAAATGTCCACTTCGTACAGTTACACATGGGTGTGAATCCTCTGACGGGTACAGTACAGTGATTATTCAACAGATACAGTGTCTTGGGACTCAGTGGCATCAGCATAATTGGTAGCCTCTGAGGATGTGACCATCTCCAAGTCCTTCTCTAAAGAAAAGAAGGTGGGGCTTCCCTGTTGGCACAGTGGCTAAGAATCTGCCTGCCAATGCAGGGGACACGGGTTCGAGCCCTGGCCCGGGAAGATCCCACATGCCACGGAGCAACTAAGCCCGTGCGCCACAACTACTGAAGTCCGCGCGTCTAGAGCCCATGCTCCGTAACAAGAGAAGCCACCGCAATGAGAAGCCCGCGCCCTGCAATGAAGAGTAGCCCCCGCTCGCCGCAACTAGAGAAAGCCCGCGCGCAGCAACGAAGACTCAACGCAGCCAAAAATAAAATAAATAAATAAATTTATAAAAAATTAAAAATAGGGCTTCCCTGGTGGTGCAGTGGTTGAGAGTCCGCCTGCTGATGCAGGGGACACGGGTTCGTGCCCCGGTCTGGGAAGATCCCACATGCCGCGGAATGGCTGGGCCCGTGAGCCGTGGCCGCTGAGCCTGCGCGTCCGGAGCCTGTGCTCCGCGACGGGAGTGGCCACCGCAGTGAGAGGCCTGTGTACCGCAATAAATAAATAAATAAATAAAAATAGAACAGTTGTATAAAAAAAAAGAAAAGAAGGTGAAGGCAGATTGTAATAATAACAGCAGTATGTATTAGGGGTCTATTATTCACCAGACACTGTGTGAACTCTTTTACACACTTTGCCTTGTCACAATAGAATTTTAGATCATCCTAAGCCAAAATCAACAACAAAAGGAAACTAGAATAATATTGGTCCTGAGATGGTCAAACACTGAAAAAACCACATAGCGTATCAGGCTTCCCATGCTGCTCTGAGCCCAGTTTTTCCATGGAATCTGCCTTGACATCTTGTGAAACTGACTGAGGACAAAGCCCCAAGGATCCTACAGGGCTATCCCTGCCAGAAAAAGTGCCACCCACGGCTGCAGCTGGGCTGCTCCGCTAATGAATGAGGAGGGAAAGCAGACAACAGAAACGATGATCTGTTCACAGCAACTCAAGCTGGTTGGTGGAGGGGGACGGGGAGATTCCAAACTCAGCAGGGAGAAGGAGGTGAAATGGAAGGCCAAGCTACAGGAAGAGCAAGGCTGCAGGGAAGGGGTCCCAGGTGGAAGGAACATCCTTTTAGCCTTTTGGAGCTTTGGGTGAACCAACTAACCAGTACCAAACTCCATCCCAAGACTTATGGGTCATTGTAATGGGCTGAATTGTGTTCCACCCAAAATTCATACGTTGAAATCCTAACCCCTGGTACCTCAAAATATAACCAAATTTGAAGACAGCGTATGAGTCTGCTTCCCACTAGCTATCGATTTTACATTCGGTAGTGTATATATGTCAATGCCACTCTCTCACTTCGTCCCAGCTTACCCCTCCCCCTCCCCGTGTCCTCAAGTCCATTCTCTACGTCTGCATCTTTATTCCTGTCCTGCCCCTAGATTCTTCAGAACCTTTTTTTAATTTTTTTTTAGATTCCATATATATGTGTTAGCATACGGCATTTGTTTTTCTCTTTCTGACTTACTTCACTCTGTATGACAGCCTCTAGGTCCATCAACCTCACTACAAATAACTCAGAGGCGTTTCTTTTTATGGCTGAGTAATATTCCATTGTATATACGTGCCACAACTTCTTTATCCATTCATCTGTCGATGGACACTTAGGTTGCTTCCATGTCCTGGCTATTGTAAATAGTGCTGCAATGAACATTTTGGTACATGACTCTTTTTGAATTATGGTTTTCTCAGGGTATATGCCCAGTAGTGGGATTGCTGGGTCATAGGGTAGTTCTATTTTTAGTTTTTAAAGAACCCCCATACTGTTCTCCATAGTGGCTGTATCAATTTACATTCCCACCAACAGTGCAAGAGGGTTCCCTTTTCTCCACACCCTCTCCAGCATTTATTGTTTCTAGATATTTTGATGATGGCCATTCTGACTGGTGTGAGATGATATCTCATTGTAGTTTTGATTTGCATTCTCTGATGATTAGTGGTGTTGAGCATTCTTTCATGTGTTTGTTGGCATTCTGTATATCTTCTTTGGAGAAATGTCTATTTAGGTCTTTTGCCCATTTTTGGATTGGGTTGTTTGGGTTTTTTTTTTTATAATGACAAAAAGGTTGAGAAGCACTGGTTTAGTCAATGGAAGACACTGGCAGGAGATTGGGGCGAGAAGCCACTGGGGAAGGAAGCCCTTTCTCCGCTCTGCCTCTCTCCACTCTCCTGGGCAGCATCCCAGCAATGGCCACATCCCTGCCTTGAATCCAGCTTATGTAGGTAACACGCAGCCCTAGGGCTACAGTTGTTCTGGTTCCCATTTTTCTCTTCAGAGTGGGGGTGGCAGCAGCATCTTGTTGCTAATCCTGGGTTGCCCCCCCATCCTGTTTGGCCTCTTAGCTCTTCCATCACTTACATAATCGTTTCCTTGATTAAATTCCCTCTGTTAATAATGGGAGGGAAATGTGGCAGCCCTATTTGGGCTTCACGAGCTTTGTACTTTATATTGTGATGAAAAACATTTCTTTAATTTAATTAAAATATTTAAAACTTCTGGAAGGAATAGCGGCTCATATTTTAAAATAATAAGAGCTGGCCTTAAACAAAAGGGTTGGGATGCAGGGTGAAATAAAGACAATGAATAAGCAATGTTTTTAGTTCTGGAGGACAGAGACATGTGTTCCTTCCCTGGGTGTCCTAGAGCCAAGCATAGTGTCTACAGAGCCCATAGTGGGTCCTCATTAATGCTTGGTGATGAGGCAATACAGATGGGCCAGAGGTCTAGGATCTGGCAACACACACCAGCGACTGCCCGGACTAACACGCTCCTTGAGACCCCTTCAGGCTAGGTGAAATGGCTGAGAGCCTTTCTGTTCAATCAGCCCAGAGCCCATGTGGCCAAGCTGGTGTTTCCCACTCATAAGCCTTCACCCACTTTCCTCTACCCAAGCCCTCCTGGACAACAGCAAGGCAGGTTGTTGAAAGAACTTGAGGTGTTGCATTCTTAAGACAATGGGAAGACGTTCCGCTTCTTTTTAACCCATAAGGAAACCATAAAATTCCCCAGGGCAAGTTAAGCATGCCCTTCATTGATAAACCCATCACTTCCTCTCAGGATATTTTTAAAAAGAGGGAAAAAAATGGTCTTTTGAGTGAGTGACAAGCCTCAGTGTGGCTCTGTTCTCCTTCTCAGCTAGTAAATGTGAACATCAAGAGGAAAGCAAGTTGCAAAGCAGTGGGGATATCTATGTCTTCCACTGTCTTGCCTCAACCTAACCCAAATGTCCCCAATTCTCTTTAAAAATAAAAGAAGAAGAAAGGAAAGTTGGGGAGGTAAGGAAAGAGCAACTCATACACATGGGCTCAGAAACACATCTGGTGATCACAGATCATTGGTCTCTTCTTTCTTTGTGTGTTGATTTATTTGCTTATTTGTGTTTTCTAATTTCTTTACAAAATAGGGGGGAAGAAAACTTCGGAGTTTTACCTGTTTTGTTTTGTGGCAGAAACCAAAAAGGGGAGGAGAATAACAAGGAAGACACAAAGGAAGTTCACCAAAATATTAACACTGGAGTTCATCCCAGGAGCCCAAGGGCAATCGTTCTTCTCTTGCTTTTTCTCATCTATGTTTTCTACTCTTTCTGCAACGACCATTCTTTGCTTTGTAATAACAACAACAAAAATCTCTACACACAAAGCAAAAAAACAATAAGGATTCTGTCTTGTTTTTAAAAAGTGAAAGAGATGAAACAACAAGGATTTACTGTACAGCACAGGGATCTATATTCAATATCTTGTAATAACCTAAAATGGAAAAGAATCTGTGCCCCTGAAACTAACACAATATTGTAAATCAACTATAGTTTAATAAAGAAAAAAAAAGTAGCCGAGAGAAAAAAAATGAAAGAAAACTAAACTACATTAAAATAGAAACAGTGGTTATTTCTGCATGATAAGATTTGGGGCTTTATTATTTTTTTTTTCTCATCTCTGATTTCCAAATGTCAGCCATAAAAAGCTATTCCTTGCATAAGAAAGAGAATAAAGGCAGTTATGTCTGATGCCCTCCCTCCCTCCACCTACCCCATCACACGTGGAGTGTCCCATCGGGCCGCCAGACTTCAGTAAGAACTAAGAGATTCTTTAGTTTCTCTCTCTCCTCTCTCTTTCATTGTCTAGGAAGGAAGAAACAATAAAATAATGTCTAAAGAGACTTCACCTTTGCTTGGTCCGATTCTAAATCACACTGGGGAAAACTTTCTTCCATGGGGTTTTTAAATTCAAAACTAACATATTCATTTTCCCCAGTAGATTATAGTGTTTTTTGAGGGAAATGACTATTTCCTGTCATTTTATATCCCTCGTAGTTTCTATTAAACACCAGTAACAGGTAACTGGTGCTTCATCATTCATTCAGCGAACCTTTACTGGGGATCGGTAAGCACCGTCAACTCAGTGAGGTTCCGGGAAGTAAAGACCAGGCACAGGCCCTGCCCTAAAGGATCCCCCCACCCTCACTGCATGGAGGATAAATGCATCTACGATAATTATAACCCAGAGTGACAACACAGGCTCAGGGTCACAGAGGAAGCTGGCATTTGTTGTCGGCTTGTACTGTTGAAACGTGCAGGGCACTGGATGTCTGGAATGCTGAATTAATTCACGTGTTTACAGCGTAATGAGAATCCGTGGATCCACGGATATCTCTCTGTCTCACTCACTTGCCTCAGCCTAATCCCAGCTTCAGAGCCCGTGGCCTCAGCCCTACTCCATACAGAACTCCCTGCGTCCACACTCCCCTTGGCTCCTGGGGCATCCCTTGTTGAGGACCTTGATCAGATGGATTCAGACATCCTCCCCTCACCCTACAGGAGGCTAGGCCCTGTCCGTCAGTGAAGACTGATTGGAGGAGAGCAGAGAGTTGGAATCTAGTAGAAAAACAAAAAAGCCCCAATAGCATCCTTATTGATTTGGGGAGCCTGTTCAAACTTCTCAGCAAAACTCCTCAGAATCAACATTACTCCTGCATGGGCCATGTGGAAACACTGGGAACAATGTCTCAGACACCAGGGTCCCGATTACTGGAGTGCCTCCATCCTGGGCCATCCAATCATCCATCCTTTGGACACGTTTGATTTATTGCCTACTATGGGCCAAGCCGGACCTGGCTCTGGGGGCACAAAGATGAAAGCTGTAGTGTAGCAAGAAGAACAAATACAGGCAAACACTTATGTAAAATGGAAGTCTCTAGAAAGCAGATGTGTGTGATAGCAGTGAGACCAGGTTTCATCCTGCGTCATCCAGTGTCGTTTTCCACGCCTCAAACTGTGACTAAGAGCTCGTCCCCCAAATAAACCACAAAGCTCTGATGGCTCCCTCCCCAGGAAAACCAACATTTGGTTCACTCAATTTCTGGAAGGCAGAAGTGTGTCTGACATGGACGTGCCATTGATCCACCCCCCCCCCCCCCCCCACACACACACACGGGGCACCAACACTCCCTGGAAAGAAACTCATGCAAACACACAAACCCAGAGGACTGACCTCTCTCCGTCCCTGGAGTGCATGTGGGAAATTTCCAGAAATGCACATGTGTCAAGAAAGCAGTGAGAAGAGGTGGCAGCAAACACAATGAGGGCTATTTCCATCAGCCCATCAGTCATCAACATGGGATTTACTTTCCCACCTACTTCTGAGTTTTAAATACCCAGCCCCTGCCCTCCGCCTCCACTTTACAGCCAGCGATTGTCAGTGTCCAAAGCTTATTTGCATACACTACCTTTACTCCAAACCACCAAGACCCCAGGGCCACCCACGCCCTCCTGGCTCTGCTGTGTGTGCCACAAGCATGATGCAGCCTTCCCCGGCCACGCCCTGGCGGGAGACACATACGAGCATCCCAAGAGAAACAATAATTCCTCCCAGGTTGCATTGCAGGATGGGTGCCAGATTCCTGGTTTTATCCGCAAAACCCAGGTGTCCTTTCGCTGCCTGGCCAGATGATAAAAGTCAGAAAGAGTGTTAGCCTTGGTTTATCATCTTTTGAGAGGCTTTGGAAAGAACTGCCAGGTGGTCTGCACTGAACACTTAGATAAGTTTCCTCTGTCACTGCGCTGTTCTGCAGGGTGAGGCCAATCGAGTGACATAAGCCAGTAGAGGGCTCAGAGAAGTCAGGAAGAGCAAGAGTGGTGAGGCCTGTCCCCCACGCTGCAAGAACACCTAGGCTCTGGAATGGAGGCCTCGAGTTCGAGTCCTAACTCTGCCACCTGTGTGATTTCGATGCTGAGCATGTCCTGGCCTCCAAGATGGACGCACAGGCCACGCTCCCCTGCCCGCTGCTCGGGGTGGCTGTGCAGATTCCACACCAAGGCAAGCCAAGTTTCAGACACCAAGGAGGGCTGCTTAATCAATGCCAGTCTCCAACCCTTTCCCAGTGAGGTTTGTATTTATGATGATTTTAAACATCACTGATGGAATTCCGGGCCCCCCTGAGCTGGAAACATGTTTAATATAAGTTAATATAAGGGCATCCCTTGGAACATAGGAAACAGGAAAGGAGACAATGAAAGGAACAGCTCTCCAGACTCTGGGGCCCCTAGCAAGCTAAGATCTGCCTTGGCTCCTTTCAGCACTCAAACTTCCCCTCCCTCTCACACACTAACATAGGTTCTCCTAAATGTTGGTGTTCTTTGAGGCCTCAGGGCCTTTGCACATGCTGTTTCCCTCTACCTAGAAAGCCCTTCCTCCTCTTCTTCACTTGGACATCCCCAACTCATTCTTCAGAACTAAGCTCAGGGGGTTGTTCCTCCTCCAGGGAGCCTTCCTGTCCCCACCCAGGCTGGGCTGGGTGTTCCCTCTGTGACTACTCTGAACATCTGCTTGTTTGCTCATCTCCCCACCAGACCAGGAGCTCTGGAGCCAGAGACCAGATTTCACTGATATATTAACATTCCCAGCACCTGGCACACAGAAGACACCCAATACCTGTTGATTCATTCATTAAACAAGTATTTACTGAGCACCTGCTACGTGCCTGGCACACAGACTCCGTGGTTAACAAAAAGGCCAACTCCCTGCCATCATGAAGCCAGAAGCCAGACAATAAAAAAAATTAATCAAGAAAGTATATTACAAGTTAAGTCATTGTAAGCGCCAAGAAGAAAAAACTAAAGCAGAGTAACAAGGATGGGATTGTGTTGGGGAGGGGACTGCTATTTTATGCAGGGTGGGGAGCGAAGGTGGGGCAGTGGGGTGAACGTTGAGCAGAGTCCTGCAGCGAGTAAGGATGGGCCATATGGATATTTGTGGGAAGCAGACTGCTGGATTCAATGCACAGCTCTATCAAGTATTACCTGTGTAATTTTTTTTTTTTTTTTTTTGTGGTTACGCGGGCCTCTCACTGTTGTGGCCTCTCTTGTTGCGGAGCACAGGCTCCGGACGCGCAGGCTCAACGGCCATGGCTCACGGGCCCAGCCGCTCCGCGGCACGTGGGATCTTCCCGGACCGGGGCACGAACCCGCGTCGCCTGCATCTGCAGGTGGACTCTCAACCCACTGCGCCACCAGGAAGCCCTAGCTCATCTTTTGATTAATAACTTTAAATATTTCTCAACAATAATCAGCAGGAATTCAATAACTCCTGACTCCACCTTGCAAATATTGGAACCACTAACTCTTGAGCTGGAAGTGCCTTGGGTAAGTACAGAGAGCTTGGACCTGGGCTGGCCAGGCATGTCCTCCTGCGTATTCTCCATTGTCCCCCCTTCAACTACCGAAAGCCAGCACGTGGCAGGTGCCCAATACCTGGATGAGGATGAGTATGTTGGAAGTGTGCTTCCGTTTCCTCGTCTATAAAAGGGAAACAAATAGCGTGACCTAGAGAGTCTTTGAGCATAACATGAGCTCTTATGGATACAGCTGTCGCATGTTAGCGGCCTCCACTAGTATTGTACTATGTATTCACCCACCACCCACACACCCATGGGGCCAGATGTCCCAGAGAGAAAGAGCCGTCCACTCGGCGGTGTGCCTTAAAATCGTAAATATCTCACATTTCCTCTTGGAAGGAAAGGAGGGAGAGTGGGAGAGGAAGAGAGGAGGAAGAGGAAATAATTCATTCTGGATGTCCACTAAGTAACCTCCTCCCTCACTGCATTATTCTTTACTCCTCATGCAACTTTAGTGATTATGTTTTTTTTTTTTCTCGTACAATTGATCTTTTATTTTTTTATTTGATTTTTTAAAAAATTTTATTTTATGTTGGAGTATTGATTAACAATGTTGTGTTAGTTTCAGGTTTACAGCAAAGTGATTCGGTTACACATATACAAGTATCTACTCTTTTTCAAATACTTTTCCCATTTAGGTTGTTACATAATACTGAGCAGAGTTCCATGTGCTATACAGTACATCCTTGTTGGTTATCTATTTTATTATAAGTTTATTTATTTATTGGCTGTGTTGGGTCTTCGTTGCTGCACGCAGGCTTTTTCTAGTTGCAGCAAGTGGGAGCTACTCTTCGTTGCGGTGCACGGGCTTCTCATTGCGGTGGCTTCCGTTGTTGTGGAGCACGGGCTCTAGGCGCGTGGGCTTCAGTAGTTGCGGCTCAAGGGCTCTGGAGCACAGGCTTAGTAGCTGTGGTGCACAGGCTTAGTTGCTCCACGGCATGTGGGATCTTCCCAGACCAGGGCTCGAACCCATGTCCCCTGCACTGGCAGGTGGATTCTCAACCACAGCACCACCAGGGAAGCCCCTGGTTACCTATTTTAAATACAGCAAATGTGTTCATGTTGATCTCAAACTCCCAGTCTATCCCTACCCCCACCGTTCCCTCACTGGTAACCATAAGTTTTGTTCTCTAAGTCTGTGAGTCTGTTTCTGTTTTGTAAATAAGTTCATTTGTATCATTTTTTCTTAGACTCTGCGTAAGCAATATCATATGATATTTTGTGTTTCTCTGACTTATTTCACTTAGTATGGTAATCTCTAGGTCCATCCATGTTGCTGCAAATGGCATTATTTCATTCTTTTTAATGGCTGAGTAATATTCCATTGTATATATGTAGCACATGTTCTTTATCCATTCATCTGTCAATGGACACTCAGGTTGCTTCTATGTCTTGGCTATTGTAAACAGTGCTGCCATGTCTAGTGATCATGTTTTATGTTTATTTTTCCACTTACAATGAGAAACCAAGTCAACCTGAAGCCTAGAAAGTTTAAGTTGCCCAAGGTCACAGAGCTTATGCGATTATGGACAAAGCTAGGAACCCAACAGAGCTCTGAACCAGGGCCTATCTTTCCCGCAACTGCCAGTGCCTTGGGAATTAGTGAGAATAACCGAGGGGGGTTGAATCACCCTCTAGGAACATTTAAATCACCTTCTCTATGTCTTCTTCACCCTTCAGGTGCCCCTGGCCCCATAGAGCTGACACCCTCAACTCCCGGTCCCGCTTTACCCGTCGGTCGTGGAGAAGTACTTCGTCAGCAGGAAAGCATTCTGATCTGTTGAAAAGTGACTTGGGCCTTTTGTAAAAACCGAAGTCTTAATGCTATGTGCGTAAAATGGTATTTTATGCAATTTAATGCTATTTTTCTCCCCATCTGTGAGCAAAGAGAAAATTCTTAAACATGTACACTTCCCAATAAAAGCATCAAAATGATCCTCTCCGCTAAGGGCTGAATTGCATTCATCCAGAAGATATGTTGCAGTCCTAATCCGTAGTCAGTGCCTGAGAATGTGACCTTATTGGAAACAGGGCTGTTGCACATGGAATTAGTTAAAAGTTCAGATGAGGTCATACCAGAGTAGGATGGGCACTAATCCAGCATGACTAGTGTCCTTAAAAGAAGAAGAGAGGGCTTCCCTGGTGGCGCAGTGGTTGAGAGTCCGCCTGTCGACGCAGGGGACACGGGTTCGTGGCCCGGTCCGGAAGATCCCACATGCCGCGGAGCAGCTGGGCCCGTGAGCCATGGCCACTGAGACTGCGCGTCCGGAGCCTGTGCTCCGCAACGGGAGAGGCCACAACAGTGAGGGGCCCACGTACTGCAAAAAAAAAAAAAAAAAAAAAAAGAAGAAGAGAGACACCCAGGAAGAGGACAGCCATGTAACAACAGAGACAGAGATTGGAGTGAGGCAACAGTAAGCAAAGGGACCCCACAGATTGCCAGCAAACACCAGAAGCGAGAAGAGGCAAGGAAAGATCCTTCCCTAGAACCTCAGCAGAGAGCACAGCCCCACTGACACCTTGATTTGGACTTCTAGCCTCCAAAACTGTGAGAGAATACATTTCTGTTGTAAAAGCCATTTTGTTTGTGGTACTCTGTTACATCCGCCCTAAGAAACGGCCTCCATCAATCAGCAGCCTGTCCACACGGCCACTGTAATTCTGGGAAACTCCCAGCCCCACCTCACCCATCTTACCTCACAGCTCTGACTTTGCTGCTGCAGCCCTCAGGGCTCTGACTGGAGGGGCAACTCCGAGCATCCCCACTGAGGCCTGGCATTGCCTCAAGATCCACACCAGAATCACGCTGTTGGAAACAGTGTTTCTCAAACCGTGGTACCCACTGGATCAGAATCACTTCAGACAGTTGTATAAGTGCTGAGGACCGATCGACTCAGCATCTGGGGCCCAGCAGCTTGAATTTTAACAGACATCACGTGGGCCTCTTATGTACAGAAAATTTTGAGAAAGGATGGGCTCGGATATATTTTCTCAAGGTACCCATCTCACTTCCCCGAATGTACTGTGTCCCTGAGAAGCTCCATCAGCCAGGTGGAGGGAAGGCAAAATGTCAGCCTTCGGAGAACGTTGTAAGGAGAAAACGGGCCTCAAAATGGACAATTTCGGGGCCAAGGAGGGAGCAAAGGGCAAAGGTAATGGGGTGAAATGGAAACTATTTCAGAGGGTGGGCAAGGGGACCTCGGGGCAAGAGGATGTGAGGGTGAGGAAGGGGAAGGCAGAGGAAACTGGTTTCAGAGAGGACACATAAGGGAAAGATGGAGCAGGGACTTGGCCGTGGGGAGGGATGGCTGCTGGGAGTTATACAGCAGGGATGCCAGGGAGAGGGACAGAGTGGAGCAGGTGGACCTGCCTTCAACACCAGCTCTACACCTTACCAGCTGTGCAACCCTGGGTACGTCCTGTCCCTCTCTGGTCCTGCATTTCCCCATCTGTAAAAAGGAGATAGTGCCTGTGCTTCCTACTTCCACAGCGCACCAGGTGAGATGAAGGACATGAATAATAAAGAGCTCTGGTAACTATAAGGCTAGGGGTGAGAAGGGAGATGATGTAGGTGTTATTATCAGTGCCCCAACACAACAAAAGACCTGGGGGAAACCAGAGGCCAAGAGCCCCTGGGGATACGGTCAGGGGCACAGAATCTGCAGCTGGAGGTTCCTCATTTGCATGACAGTTTCTCTATGTACTGGCTGTGTGTTCTTCCAGAGTTACTCAACCCCTCTGTTCCTTGGCTTCTGTAAAATGCGGCTAACAATAGTTCCTACTTCACAGGGTTATTACAAGTATTAAATGGATTACTGTTGGAAAAGTACTTAGGGTCTGACGCACGGTGAGCATTTGTTAAAATATCTTGCGGGTCAGAGGAGCTATTTGTCAAGGGAGCCATTGTGGGTAGAGGTGGGGTGGAGGTGGAGAGGGGTCCTAAGAGGAGAAACAGGCCAACAATTGCAGCTCTCCTGTACATTTCTCCACCTCTTAACTCCATACTCAATAACTGCTCCAGTTTACGCTGTGGGTAGAGGGAGCCACTTCCTCCTTCCCCTGCCCTGCAACACACACACACACACACACACACACACACACACACACACACACACACACACACACACACACACACACACCACACACACCCCTGCTTAGGAAAACACTCATCTTCCTTCTTAGCAAAGCCACATGGCTTTGATCTCTCTAAAACAGTGTTCATCAAGAAACAAAGTCATCTATGGGATCATACAAGTTTGAACCAAATTTTACAGAGTTTGGGGCCTCGCCTTGCCCAGATGCCACCTTGAGTCAAACCAGCTGCCCAGCCAAGGGGATGCTGACAGGTTAGGCCCAGTAGGTCCTCATGTTCTCCCAGAGTCCTGCCCTTTCTCTCCACTGCCTTCTGTGGGGAGCTTGACCTGACTTCTACTCTGGGAGGAGAAGATGGATTCTGGGTATTGGGGGGGTGGGGCAGTGGACACACTCTCTCTCTAGGGCAGAGGCTAGGCAGGGGGCTGGGGAGGACATAGGCTCCATTAGGGGCTGAGTGGTCATTTCCTACTTGGAGAGCAAATGTTACAGTGAGACCAGCATCCAGGGAAGCTGTTTCTCCCCTTGGACACAGGCCTCCCTGTGAATGACCCCTCTGTCCAGCCCAGCCGTCAGTTTTCCCTTGTGGTGACCTGTAACCAATGCCCTTGGGTATTGGTTCATGCGGGACTGAAGTCCTTCTGTAATAGGGAAGAACAAATCTGACTCCGTATTAGATCTGTTTCTTTTACTTTATCCTTTGTGTTCTATTGTTTTTGCTTCCAGTTAAGAATGCTGCCTATAGCCTGAAATATACAGGATAGCCCATTCTCAAGGCTCTGACCTTTAAGGGCATAACACTTTTTCATTCATATGAAGATACAAAGTTGCAGAACAGAGAATAACATTTGTCTTGTTGGAGGTTTTCAGGAACATCCTGACCTGACCTACATGGACAGCTGCAAAAACAAAGGATTCCGGCACCAGAGAGGTTTGCAACAACCAACCATGCCCCTCCTTTACCTTGCCTTTAAAAATGCTTTGCTGAAACCCTCTGGGGAGTTCAGAGTTTGGGGGCCTGGGCCAGGGCCGCGCATTCTCCTTGCATGGCCCTGCAATAAACCTTTCTCTGCTCCAAACTCCAACATTTCGGGTTGTTTGGCACACAAACTTGCATTCGGTCACACTTCTACTGCTCTGAGCTCCTGGGCAGCGCTGTTCCTCTCCAATCCCTGCACCCAGCACTGCGTCTGTTCAGGAGGGGAGAAAAAGGAGGGAGGGGAGAGAGGGGAGGGAATAATGGGGGAGGAAGAAGGGAAGAAGAAGAAAGAGGGGAGAAGGAGGGAGAGAGGAGGATTGGAGAACAGTTTAGAGGAAAGAGCCAGACATCAAGAAGCAAAAGTGATGGTGCCAAGGCTGCTCTTTGGAGTGAAAAACTGTCTTTGGGGTAATTATAGCAGGAGGATTTCAGAGGAGAAAAATCATCTCAGAGCACCAACTCTAAATGACAGCAGCTCCCCCTAACCTAGGTCCCTTCCAGCGAGAACTATAGGTCCCGCATACAAGGAAAGGTGGGGACCACACTGGCTGCAAATAAGAATAACAGCAACTAAGTCAGAATAATAGCATTCCTTGAACACCTACTGTGTGCTCAACACTATTTTATACATATTACAGACATTTTCTCAATTCAGTTCTCACTGCAACTCTCCAAAGTAGAGGCTGCTTTTTACCCTCTTCGAAGACATAAAGAGTTTAGGTGATTCGTCAAATGTGCCACAGAACTTTCTGGGATAGACTAGGGCTAGACCAGGACTTGAGCCTAGATCTGCCAGAATCCAGGATCCACTGGATCTTCACCACTATTGGGTGAGGACTTCAGCAGGCCCATTGCATGATGTTGCATAGGTTGTGGACTGCACAAGAGCTCCCCACCAGGAAGGGCTCTGCCTGCCAGACTCCTTGCAAGGCCATGAGCTCCCACCTTTTCCTAATTCATCCAAACGGGCTGGATGAGCCACTGGTCTCTCTGCCGTTGACCTAGCCTATTTCCTTTTGCTCTCACAACAACCCTTTCAGGAAGGTACAGTAGCCCCCAGAGTTCACAGACTTAACATTGACAGGCTTGATTATCTGCAGGACCCCCCAAAGCAAAGCCGGTCTGTGATGTGAAATCATTGGTCTCCTTGCTGGGGCTTAAATCTAAATCCTTGTGGGAAGGTCACTTGGCTGGCGAGTGGCTCGGTAGCTCACAGGCCTGATTCAGCTCTCAGTGTCACTTGGTTGTGTCCCATTGTTTCCTCTTTTATGGGGAAAACTCGATGGAGGATAGTATTCATAAATATTAGAATTATTTAAAAAATCAAAAAGTATATCATTCAGGGAAGGATGGAGATGGCATACTCCAAGGGTTTAGTTACTATTTATAACGAGTGGGCTGATGAAGGGAGCTAGTGAGCTGGTGCAGACCCCAGAGACCAACATCAGTGGGGAGCTGGTACCACCTGAGGCCCAGAGCGGTGAGAGAAGAAAACAGCATCCCTAGAAGCAGGCAGAGCTGGAGCTGGCCCAGCAGGGACTGAGACCAAGGAAGGCCGCCTCTGCCAGGAGGGGGGTGGCAGGAATAAACACCTTGACTTCTGTCTCCTCTCATCCCCTGATCTCCTGTCCCAGCCTCTCTCTCAGGTCAAACCCAAGGGGATGGCCAAAGACAGAGAGACAGAGTGATTCGATCCATAGAGATCAGCCAGCCCCACAAAGAGTTCAAGGGTGAAAGATGGAGGAGTAAGGGGGCTGGGAGGAAGGTAGAGTGTGGCCTGTGCTTCCCTCTGAGAACAGAAGGATGCTTTCCTCAGCTTCTGGGGGGTGTTGCTGCCAGACCGCCGTCAGCCATCAGCCCTTGTGGGGGAATCAAGGCCTGGAACCCTCACCTCCCAGGGATGAAACACTTGAGCAACACTGAAGAGTCAGGAAGGATGTAGAGCAACAGGAACTCTTATGCTCTGCTAGCAGGAGTCTAGATTGGTATTGACCAACTGGAGACCAATCCGGCAAAAGTAAATGAGGCTGGATATTTGCAGACCTCTTGAGTTAGCAATTCCACTCATAGATAAATACTTTGAAGAATCTCTAGCAAGAACACAAGGACCCAGTATGAAAATGTTCACTGAAGTATTGTTTGTAATAGCAGAAACTTGCAACAGACTGAACGGCCATCAACAGAAGAATGGCTAAATAACTTGTGATGTATTAACATGATGGAATGTTTGACAGACTTGCAACGACTTCCACAGAACTACAGCTCTGTGGATCAACCTGGGCAAATCTCCAAAGCACAATATTGAACAACAAAAAAAGGTAAGCTGCAGAAAGCTGCACATTGTAGCATAACAGTGTATAATGTATGTACATACACAGTATATATTATTACATAATAAAAATTTTATGTTATAAATGATATGTAAACTTTAACAGTATATACAATAATAGAATTATTTATGGAGACAATATTTGTATTAATAATATAAAAACAAGCCTGGGAGTAATAACCAAATTCAGAGAGAGGAAGGAAAGGGAAGGGAACATAGGGGACTCCAATTATGCCTGTAACGTTTGGGGTTTTTCTTGGGAAATCTGGCAAAATGGGAAAATTTTATAAACCCGGGTAGCAGGTGCATGGCTGCCGGGCTCTTCTGCTTGCTGGCATTGTGCATACATTTATAAGGTCTCTAATATTTCATGAATTTCATTCTGGGACCCTTGGGCTCAATATTTCAAATCACCCCTCTGATTAACTAATTTCACTCACGTGTCCCTAAACACTTCGACCCTCCTCTAAAACCCTGCCCTTCCAGCTCTGTAAGAGAGCTCTCAGTTCTCACTCCATGGCCCCGGAATTCGGGTGAGTACACTCTTGTTAAATCCAGCATTTGCTTCAGTTTGTTTTCAGAATCCTCTGATATGCAGGCTGCCCCCAAGAACACTTGACTTGTTTCTGCTTCAACACTGGAGAAGTTGCAGGCTGTGCAAAAGGACTCAGGAAAACACTGCCTCCTCCCCCAGGGAACTCTGCCCAGTCCCAGGTACCAGGAAACCTGAGGACACAGGTCTAGAGGGAAAGGCTTTTCCAGTAATTGTGGCACTCAGAGGGCCTGGTTTCCCTTCCAAGCCCTCAGCTTATCTTTATTTTACCCTCAGGAGGTTTCTGGGGGTTGCTGCCTGCCTTTGCCAAAAGCAAAAACCAACTCCAGAGTTTCAAGAATTTCACAGCGGGGGCAGAGCGCGATGCCCTCTGAGTTATTTCCCGAAATCTGCACTAAGAAGGCCTTCAGGGAAATATCTCATCAGACTTGGTCTTGAGTCCTGACAAAAAACCAAAATCGCCTTTCTGTTCACTGCCTCAGAAGCCCCCATACCTCCTTCCAGCCCCTTCTAAATATAGAAGGGGAACTCAGCCACCGCAGGGAGGAAAGGGCAGAAGCTGGGAGTGCGGGGCAATGGCCAGTGCCTTCCAGTCTTGCACGCATCGTCCCTGTGCTCCCTGAGGGCACGTTGCAGGGCTGCAGCCCACTCTCTGCTCCTCACTGGGCACCAGCCGGGCTGCTGTGCCTGCCGGGCAGGCGGCTGTGAGTCAGGCCAAGGAACCATGTCTGGAGGAGCTTAACTTCCAGTGGGGGAGACAGGTGATTTTCAAGTAAACTAACAGTCACACAGGATCATTGCAGGCAGAGACACGTGCTGGGCGGAAAAGCAAAATGGAGAAAGAGGCGGAGGGTTGGAGCGGTGAGAACAATGCCTCATCAACAGGGTCAGGAGGCCTCCGTGGGGAGGCGACTTCAGAGCACAGTGGACATCTGAACACGGGGGGGGGAGCCAGATAGAGACATCTGGGGGAGAATGGGTCCAAGAAAAGGGGCCAGCAAGGACATGATGGGAGATGCAGGTGGTGACTCAAGCCAGGGCAGATCTTGTCCCAGGGCTGTGAGAGCACGGTCATGGCTGCCATTTTACAGATAAAGAGACAGAGGGTCCAGGAGGTTATAAGGCTTGCCAAGACCGCACAGCCAGTATGTGCGTGCTAGCTGAAGCCAGGCCAACTGACCCTGAGAGGCGTTACTCCCCCCTGCCTCTCTGTCATAGGACACACACAGATCCACAGCCCGTATCCAAACCCTGGGTCAGCTGTGGGTTGAAATCCAGAAGACTCCGATTTAAGAGTGTTCACTCAGTGCAGTATGGCACAGTCCATGACAGCCCCAGGGAATCCGGGACAGCACACAATTAGACATATTCGGATTTCTGCATTAAAACATACTAATCTTCGCGCTCAGTGGACTAAGTAAAGAGCTATTAATAGCTTCCATTCAGGTGAGGTTTTCGCCACCAAATTCAGGTCACTTTTTTTTTTTTTAATTTTTTTTGGCTGCCTTGGGTCTTCGTTGCTGCACACGGGCTTTCTCTAGTTGTGGCGAGAGGGGGCTACTCTTTGTTGCAGTGTGCGGGCTTCTTGTTGCGGTGGCTTCTCTTGTTGCGGAGCATGGGCTCTAGCCGCGAGGGCTTCAGTAGTTGCAGCACGCGGGCTCAGTAGTTGCGGAGTGTGGGCTCTGGGGAATGCGGGCTTTGGTAGCTGTGACTCGCGGGCTCTAGAGCTCATGCTCAGTTGTTGTGATGCACCAGCTTAGTTACTCCGCAGCATGTGGGATCTTCCCAGACCAGGGCTCGAAGCCGTGTCCCCTGCAATGACAGGCGGATTCTTAACCACTGCGCCACCAGGGAAGCCCCAGGTCACATTATGATGCCAAGTGAGTTATCAAAGTAAAAAACAACTTTTGGTTTTCAGAGCCTTTAGGATTTCTACTAAAAGGACTGGGGGAAGAATGTTATAGCTTCTGAAAATGACAGCTCTGTGAAGACAGGAGGTGGAGAAGCCAGCTGGAAAGGAGGTCACCCACGTTCCCATCTTGGCGTGGCTCAGACTGCGGGAGCTGTCACCAAAGTGGCCGAGCGCTCTGGATGCAAACTTCCTCCTTGACAAAGGACCCAACAGCAGCTCAAGAGCAGCTGGCAATGTGCAGGAGAAAGGTGATGCAGAAGTCCAGATCCAGGTGAAAATGGGTGACAGGAAAGCCCAGCTTTACCAATAAGGCACCAAAATGAAAGTTTTCTTTTCAATTCTTCTTATTGTGCCCTTGCTAGACTGGGTTGGGTTTGAAAACCTAGCCAGAGGCAGAGAAGTTAAAGATGGGAGAGACAGGGCTTCCCTGGTGGCGCAGTGGTTGAGAGTCCGCCTGCCGATGCAGGGGACGCGGGTTCGTGCCCCGGTCTGGGAAGATCCCACATGCCGCGGAGCAGCTGGGCCCGTGAGCCATGGCCGCTGAGCCTGCGCGTCCGGAGCCTGTGCTCCGCAACGGGAGAGACCACAACAGTGAGAGGCCCGCGTACCACAAAAAAAAAAAAAAAGATGGGAGAGACAGAAAATAATCTTTCTTCAAATTAAAAAAAAAATTGTTGCCTAAGTCTTGGTCCTCCTGCCCCTACCCCTACCAAGAAATGCAAACCAATTTTGGTCCCCCTCCCTGGGGTCCTCCCCGCCACCCTGCCTTAGAAGGGCCAGAACTGGAGTAAGGCTGAGGGCGCTGGGCAGAGAAGCCATGCTCGGAGAGGCCATTTCTTCCTTCTGCGCCTCAGCCTGGAGAAGATGCCTTTGCCGTCATCCCCACCCAAAGTCAGGTTGAAACTCACAGTCCACGTACGGCCTCCACTTCTGTCCTCATTAGCTTTAAGATTCACTGAGAAATGAATGGCAACAAGTAAGAAGGAGGAAATGATACAATCCCAGGCTTTCCTTGGGAAATTGGGGGAAATATCCATCCATTCATTCAATTAGTCTACAATGTTTATTGAGCACCTACTATATGCTGGGGGTTGGGATACATCAGCAAACAAAACAGCAAAAGTCCTCGTCCTCACAGGAGCAGGGAGTCAGACTTGGATCCAAAATACCGTGGTGGGCAAAGGTGATGGGTGTTTTGGGGGGTAATATCACAGAATAGGGAGATCAGGGTTCCTGGGCAAGGAATCAAAGTTTTAAATAGGGTGTCAAGTTGAGCAAAGAGTCAAGGGAGAAGGAGGAAACCACCCCAATAGTCTGAGAGTGTTCCAGGCAGAGGGCACAGCCAGGGTAAAGGCCTGGAGCGGGGAGTGTGCCTGTGAGTTCCAAGTACAGCAAGGAGGCTGGTGAGGCTGGAGGTGAGTAAATGGGAGGAGGGGGAGTGTCAGGAGGGGGCGCAGACTCACTCAGGGGCCGACACCTTAGGGTGTTTTCTTTTATTCTAGATGAGAAAAGGAGTCGTTGGAGAGGCTTGAGAAAAGCCCACCAGCATGTTGGTTAGAAGAGTCACTCTGGCGTCTCCAGAGCCTGGGGATCATCATACTTGGGGAACCAAGCTGAGCTCTCAGCTTCCGAGTAAAGAGGTCCACTATGACCCCAGGATTTTAGGACTGTAAGTACGGCGTGGAGAAGAGGAGGGGAGGCTCTTCCAGGGAGGGAGCCTGGAAGCCCCAGGAGGAGGCTGCTGGAGGTTCTGGGATGCGGAAGGCCCACTGTGGTTGGGGAGCAGGGCATGAAACCCAGGAAATATTTCACAAGTACAGTTCAGACTGGATACAGCGCATCAGTGAAACAGAAGAGACGAGCTGTAAGCGTTCTGATCTGGGACCACAGTGCATTTTAATAAAACCCAAATTAATAAATTGACATGAATACTCGTTAGATGACCCACCCTCCAACCGTGTGCGAAGTGTCAAGTCTACCTCTTACACGAACCACGGTGTGGACGAGTTCGGAACTGGGTTCATTCTGCCCGAGTTTGAATTCTGCTGTCTCACAGACAAAACGATGTGGGGTTTTTGGTGTGTTTTTTCTTTTAAAATTTTGTTTTAAATTGCAATAACATATATGTAACATAAACTCTGCTATTTAGCCATATTGAAGCACTCAATTCAGTGGCACTAATTACATTCACAAAGTTGTGTGTGTCGTGCTTCTTTTATAACTACAACCAGGCTCAGTTTCCTCCTCTGTTAGGTGGGAATGATGATAAAAACTACCTTCCTTCGAGGGCAATGCAAGGATTACACAGAATAATCCAAGTGACACAGCACAGTGCCCAGCATATAATTGACACTCAACGAATTTTAGCTATTTTATACCTTACTGCCTGTCTCTCACTTCTCTGCATCGTCCACAGACACACTGGCCTTCATGGCACCCTCATCACCTCGTGCTAATTACCAGGTCCCCCACTCCTCCCTCTATGGGGAGTTATCCTAACAGGCAAACCAGATCCAGGCCAGTTTCTGCTTCAAAACTCCACAGGACTCCTCAACCTCATCACCTCGAGCGAGCAGGCAGTGTCTGTCCCACTTGCCCCAGAAGAGAAATCAGATCATGTTCTTCCTCTGCTTAAAATCCTCCAGCAATGTCCCATCTCATTTAGGATGAAACCCACAGGCCTCACCATGTCCCCCAAGGCCCTGTGATGCAGCCTCTCCCACTGTGGGCTGCCCTCCTCCCCTGTCCCCTGCACACACCTCAGGGCCCTGGCAGATCCTGTCCCTTCTGTCAGAATAAATCTATCCCAGATACTCTCTGGCCTCCTCTCTCACCTCCTTCAGATCGCTTCTGGAATGTTCTGCCTAAGCTAAAACAGCAACTTCTTCCCTCTTCCTTCCTTCCTCTCTAACTCTTTAACTGGCTTCACATTTCTTTTTCTTTTCTTTTTTTTTTTTTGGCTGCACTGTGCAGCTTGTGGGACCTTAGTTCCCTGACCAGGGATCGAACCCAGGCCCACACAGTGAAAGCACCGAGTCCTGATCACTGGACTGCCAGGGAATTCTCTGCTTCACATTTCTTTATTAATGGTGCCATTCTCTGAAATTATCTTGCTCACTTATTTCTTTGCTTGATTATTGTCTACCCCTCCCCCCCACCGGAAGGTAAGGCCATAAGGGTGAGGGTTAGGGTTGTTGAATAGATGTCATCAGTGTCCACAGCGATGAGAGCATGTTTGGTTGTTTTCGTGTTTTGATTTTTGTAATTATTTCTCTATTTTTTTCCAGTTTTATTGAGAAATAATTGACATTCATCATTGTATGAGTTTAAGGTGTAGAGCATGGTGGTTTGATTTACATATACTGGAAAATGATTACCACAATAGGCTCATCAATCTTCTCACACAGATACAAGAAAAAGAAAAGAGAATTAAATGAACGAGTGAAGAGGAAGAGCAGGAGGTGCAAGAAAACAAGGCACGTGTTGCTGTGGAAATCCTGCATCTCAGGAGCATGAGCTCAGCAGTCATGGAAGAAAACAGAAATAAACAACCAAGGCAGAAACTTGAGCCTGAATGATGAGCCACACGGACTCTGTGGGATACTCAGCTGAGGAGAGGTCACTGCCCATCTTCATGAGCCTCTCAGGATGGTCCATGGTTGACCTCTGCTCCTCCTCGAAAGCCCTACGCTTGGCTTCCTGACACCCACTCTCAGGCTCACTCCTACCTCCCAGCTGTTCCTTCTTGGTTTCCTTTCCGGATTTGGCCCTTCTCCAGAGTTCCACATCCAGAAGGCCAGTAGCCAGGTTCTACCAAAATCCCATCGTCTTCTCACTCTCTGCTCTCTCCTCAGATGACCTCATCACACCCAGGCCAATGTATGAATTTATATTCCCATTTAGACCATTCTTCTGAATACCCCCAGAGAGCCAAGAACCACACTTGGATATATTAAGGGCATTTCCAATTCCATGTATCCAATATCAAGCTAAAGATAGTTCACGGAAATAAAAACTAAACGCACTAAATACACACACACAATGTTCACATATATTTTCAGAGACATTACACAAGATATTGCAGATCTATAAGAAGGAGGAGGTGAAGGAAGAAAATAACAATAATCGAAGAAGAGGAAAGAGCTCTTGAAAATTAAAATATGCTAGAAAAAAATCAAAATTAATTAGAAGACTGGAAGACAAAGTTGAAGAAATCTTTTAGATAATAAAGCAAAAGGCTTCCTTTTATTTCTTTTTCTTCTCTGACTGCTGTGGCTAAAAGGAATCCAAATCGGAAAAGAAGAAGTAAAGCTGTCACTATTTGCAGATGACATGATACTATACATAGAGAATCCCAAAGATGCTACCAGAAAACTACTAGAGCTAATCAATGAATTTGGTAAAGTAGCAGGATACAAAATTAATGCACAGAAATCTCTTGCATTCCTATACACTAATGATGAAAAATCTGAAAGTGAAATCAAGAAAACACTCCCATTTACCACTGCAACAAAAAGAATAAAATATCTAGGAATAAACCTACCTAAGGAGACAAAAGACCTGTATGCAGAAAATTATAAGACACTGATGAAAGAAATTAAAGATGATACAAATAGATGGAGAGATATACCATGTTCTTGGATTGGAAGAATCAACATTGTGAAAATGAATCTACTACCCAAAGCAATCTACAGATTCAATGCAATCCCTATCAAACTACCACTGGCATTTTTCACAGAACTAGAACAAAAACTTTCACAATTTGTATGGAAACACAAAAGACCCCGAATAGCCAAAGCAATCTTGAGAACGAAAAATGGAGCTGGAGGAATCAGGCTCCCTGACTTCAGACTATACTACAAAGCTACAGTAATCAAGACAGTATGGTACTGGCACAAAAACAGAATTATAGATCAATGGAACAGGATAGAAAGCCCAGAGATAAACCCACGCACATATGGTCACCTTAGCTTTGATAAAGGAGGCAAGAATATACAGTGGAGAAAAGACAGCCTCTTCAATAAGTGGTGCTGGGAAAAATGGACAGCTACATGTAAAAGTATGAGATTAGAACACTCTCTAACACCATACACAAAAATAAGCTCAAAATGGATTAAAGACCTAAATGTAAGGCCAGAAACTATCAAACTCTTAGAGGAAAACATAGGCAGAACACTCTATGACATAAATCACAGCAAGATCCTTTTTGACCCACCTCCTAGAGAAATGGAAATAAAAGCAAAAGTAAACAAATGGGACCTAATGAAACTTCAAAGCTTTTGCACAGCAAAGGAAACCATAAACAAGACGAAAAGAAAACCCTCAGAATGGGAGAAAATATTTGCAAATGAAGCAACTGACAAAGGATTAATCTCCAAAATTTACAAGCAGCTCATGCAGCTGAATAACAAAAAAACAAACAACCCAATCCAAAAATGGGCAGAAGATGTAAATAGACATTTCTCCAAAGAAGATATACAGATTGCCAACAAACTACATGAAAGAATGCTCAACATCAGTCATCATTAGAGAAATGCAAATCAAAACTACAATGAGATATCATCTCACACCGGTCAGAATGGCCATCATCAAAAAATCTAGAAGCAATAAATGCTGGAGAGGGTGTGGAGAAAAGGGAACACTCTCGCACTGCTGGTGGGAATGTGAATTGGCACAGCCACTATGGAGAACAGTATGGAGGTTCCTTAAAAAACTACAAATAGAACTACAATATGACCCAGCAATCCCACTACTGGGCATATACCCTGAGAAAACCATAATTCAAAAAGAGTCATGTACCAAAATGTTCATTGCAGCTCTATTTACAATAGCCCGGAGATGGAAACAACCTAAGTGTCCATCATCGGATGAATGGATAAAGAAGATGTGGCACATATATACAATGGAATATTACTCAGCCATAAAAAGAAACGAAATTGAGCTATTTGTAATGAGGTGGATGGACCTAGAGTCTGTCATATAGAGTGAAGTAAGTCAGAAGGAGAAAGACAAATACCGTATGCTAACACATATATATGGAATTTAAGAAAAAAAAATGTCATGAAGAACCTAGGGGTAAGATAGGAATAAAGACACAGATCTACCAGAGAATGGACTTGAGGATATGGGGAGGGGGAAGGGTAAGCTGTGACAAAGCGAGAGAGTGGCATGGACATATATACACTGCCAAACGTGGAGTGGGTGGCTGGTGGGAAGCAGCCACATAGCACAGGGAGATCAGCTCGGTGCTTTGTGACCACCTGGAGGGGTGGGATGGGGAGGGTGGGAGGGAGGGAGATGCGGGAGGGAAGAGATGTGGGAACGTATGTGTATAACTGATTCACTTTTGTTGTAGAGCAGAAACTAACACACCATTGTAAATCAATTATACTCCAATAAAGATGTAAAAAAAAGACAGGATCAGGCAGGAGAACAACCACGAACAACCACTTCCCAGAGCCAGCAGGGAGAGCTGCTGAGTCCAGCTTTAAAAATCAGAACTGACCTCCACCTCGACCCTGTCCTTTAATCTTATCTCCCAGATGGAGGAAGTACCAATCTCCGGCTGATACAGGACTGGAAAACACTGCAGTGCTCACAAGCTGGCTTTGTATTCTTATCCTGCACCAGGTCCTCTACAACCCTGGGTTCTGCTTCGAGCCCCTCTTGGGCAGTCGGTGTGGGGCTTGGGAGCCTGGCCCTGCCTCAGCCCGCCTGGGCCTGACTCCCTGCCTTACGACTTCCTAAGCGACTTTATGTAAGTCACAGATACTCCCCTGGGCCTCTCAAAGCCCAGGAGCCCTGGAAGCACAGGCAGCTTTTCCTTTCCCTCCTGTTCCGCTCACAGCTGTCACCGCATCCTCCTCCTGCCCTGGTGACCTCAGCACCCAACGCACGGTAACTTTCTCCACCTGGTTGCTGTCATCTCCTTTCTCAGCTTGAACAGCCACATGGATGATGAGCCGTCCAAAAACCCCGGGCACTCAATTCTTGACCTACTGATCCCCAGATTTTCTCCTTCCCAACAGCAGCCACCATGGCCACAGTTCCCCTTGTCCTCATCAACTCCACCACCTCTGTACCACTCACTGCAAATGGCCCCTCTGGCCACCGCCTGTCTCCCCATCCTTCTGGTTCCAAAACTCCATGATCCTCCACCTTCTAACCCACTGGCCCTGTCACAGTGGTACTACCTTCTCTAAGCCCCTCATCCCTCTCTGCCTAGTCGCAGTGGTTTGACAAAACCCCAACCAAGATTCAACCCAATGTTCCACCTAATCCACCCGACACCTGAGCAGTGGGAGAAAATGATTCCATTAATTGGACTCTTTGAATTTATGCCACAAATCTCCAGCGGACTCTCAATGCTAACACTTCCTCAGCAAAATTCACTTTCCCGTTGGAGGTCAACAATTTCACACATCTCCTCTCCTCATCTCTCTCTGCTGTGACCTGACCTCTTGGGGGAAATTGTTGTACTACCCACAGTCCCACCACCCACCAGCAACTGTCCCCACACACTCCTGTGAGCGTGCGTGGAAGGAACACCGTGCTCCAGCCCAAGACAGATCCTGCTGCTGACCAATGGGTCTCAGCTCTTTGCCTTCTAGAGGGTTTCACTCTCACATATTCCCCCCTTTCTCTAGAATGGTCAATTTCTCCCCCTTTAGGGGATTACTCCTATGGCTGTATAAATATGCCTTCATAGCATCCATATTTTTTAAAGAGCCCTGCTGCCATGTCTCTCTCTGGCCACCACTCCATTCCTCTCCCCTCTTGCAGCAAGATTCTTCAAGACTTGCCTACTTCTGTGGTCGCCACTTGCTCACTTCACATCTATTTCACACCCACTCAAATAGGGCTGCTGCTGCCAGCACTCCTCTGGAACACTTCCTGTCAGGGTCACCACTTTTTTTTTTTAATACTAAAAATCATCTTTCTAAATACATCATCTCTATCCTAAATTCACAAGAATGAAGGCCTTAAAAATTATGTGAAGGCTGAAAACTGGGAATCCTGCTTTGGAAATCAAGGCTGACATTTGGATAGAGGTGAGCTTGCAGATCTGTAATTGTTATTTTCAGTAGGTGCAGACCGGGACCAACAATGACAGTTTTTCTATAGAGAAGTCTAATCTGAGTGTCAAACAATCAGTTTGCAAATTTTGTAATACAGCCCATTTGTGAACAAATTCAATACACTGCAATGTTGTTAAGACTTCAGGATAATTTATCATATTTCAAACCAGTGTCCATTTTGCTGTATATTTTGATAATTGAATCGAGTATATTTTGAGCACCTACTATGTGCCAGGCACTATGCCAGATACTGGGTATAGAGAGGTAAACAAAATGGACATATACTCTGATGCTACAGGGTTTATAATTTAATTTAGACAATAAAATACTAAACACCAAATTAATATATAACTACAAAATTGTGACAACTGATATGAAGGGAAGGGGTCAGTAAGAGAGACTCCTAAAAGCACAGTAGGCTTCTCTGAGGAAGAGACATTGAGCTGAGAAACTAAGAATAAGTGTAAATTAACTTTGTGACGGATTAGGAAACAACATCCCTAGCAAAGGGCATATCCCAAAGCCCCGGAGTAGGAAAGAATTTGGTTCATTCAAGAAAAACAGAAAGAAAGCCCATCTGAGCTGGGGGAAGAGCCCCGAGATGACGGGAGTGCTGGGGCAGAGCCTGAAGAGCCTTGGAGAAGATGTTAAGGAGACTGAGGGTTATCTGAAAAGCAACCACCACCAACTTTCAGCTTTTCAGAGGTAACAGCCAATCCTCCACCAAGCCCTTTCTCCACTTCTTGGCAGCATTTCACACGGCTGACTGCTCTCCTGACTGGGCTTCCGTTAGCCAGTTACCTGGGTCTCCTCCTGCCATGTGGGTCACTCTTTCCAAGTCTCCCCTGATGGCTCCTCCTGCAGCAGGGAGAAAATGGCACCCAGAACAATAGCCTTGGCCCCTTGGCTATCCACATTCTGCCACCCGGTGGAGATCTTGACTTTGCACCCCAAGAGAGCAAACCAAATTTTTTTTTTTTTTTTTTTTAATCCTTCACATGCCTTCCTGCAAGAATTGTGCAGGACAAAAGAAGTGGTGGAAAGGAAAATGGGAAGGAATCTATTATCAATGTTAGAAAGTTGGGCAGCGTCACTTAAAATGTTGACAATCACATCTAGCTGGGCTCCTAAACACCCAGTTTTATCATCTGAACAGTGGGGAAATTTAAAATAATAATGTTCCCTCTGCAACTGGAATCAGGAATCCAGTCTGGTTGGGGGAATATGACAACATCGGAATTCAGAGGCAGGAGGCATGAACTACAGATTTATCTCCTTGCCTGAACGTTTAAAACATCTATCAAGCCGGTAAACACAGTGTCATTAAGTCATGTCATGGGACAGTTTTATCATCGGTACAGCGGTAACCACACAGCACACTTCGTGTCCAGAAGCACTGTGAGCTTCAGTCTGACTGCACACACCTGAGGAAAGGTGACATTTATGAACTGAAATGGACTATTACCAACTCATGGCCCACAGAGACCCAGCTGAGCATCTATTACTTGGTTGAACCATACCTTCCTTGGGCTGAAATGTGGCCTTAAGGGATTCACTTATACATGCCGTAGTACATAGACAGTTGGGGTACAATTAGGTCCACCGCCATCTAAATAGACTTAATGGAAGTATGAGCACCTTGCATGTGAAATTCATCACCAGTAAGGGTTATTTTTAAAGAAAACAATACATCAATTTTCAATGCATCTAAGGGAGCAGCTTTTAACCTTACAACAACAACAAAATACTAAACATCTAATTACTAAAAAACAGCTTCTGTGGAGAATACTGGTTCTTACCCTTGGTGGGCAGAAGATCAGGTGAGTTGGTTAAAAATGCAGACCTGGGCCCCACCTTCACATTCTGACTGAGCAGGCCTGTGGAAGCACCCATAAATTTGCATTTTTAATCCCTGGCCCAGGTGATTTTTATGTGGTGGTCTGTGCTTCGTGGGAAATCCTGTTCTAGTTCACTCAGAAAGTGAAAAACATTGATTATCTACCATATTAACAATTCACTTCTTAGCACTTAACCCTTCAACAACTGAGAACTTCTGATCTGAATATTCCTCCTCCTTCTGCTCTAATATTATCGAAATATTAATATCTTACTCTCACGTTATAAGGTTTTTGTGACCCTGACTTTGTGTAATCCTAGGTACCATCTCCCTCCGGCTCAGTGAGAACTAAAGATGATACGCGCAGTCAAACATAGATTCTAATAAATGCAAACAGTCTACAGATAATTGTCACAACTTCAAGAGGTGCCAAAGAAACTGATTTGCCCCTGGTGAAATCATGCAAACCATAATTTCAGGTATAGCATCCTCTAGAAGTTTTTAGCATATGTCTGCTTGCTGGGCCTCCTCAAGAATGGAAATTTAGATTAATTCAGATATATACAGACTCCTCTAGTTATGGCGTCATAAACTCAGGCTATACCCTAATAGTTTTCTTCACATTTATATTCAAATGCTCTGAATAAAACATGTTTTAGCATCTTTTGGAGGGTAAAATGTTTATTTTGGAAAAAAGTCAACAATAAAACAAGAAAAAGAAACCCAGAGACTTAAAAAGACTATTGTCACAGTCCAATAAGTCTGACAGAGAAAGAGAAAAAAAAAGGCTATTTAAATTTCTAAAAAACTAACACAATTTAACACAGAAAAGTACAGAAGTACAGAATACTGTACTAAGAAGTGCTAATCTATCAGGTGTCTCCTACATGCCAACCACAATGCTCTACTGAGCCCTCATTAGTCCTCAAACCTGGGACAGGTTCTCACTTATCCCCCCTGTACAAAGGTCAGGGCCCAGAGTTCCGCACACAGCCAGTAACTGGTGGAGGCCCACGGCCCAGCGTGCTCACGTCCCCACACCTTACTTGTCATTCACTAAATTCAAAACTCAAATTCAGCATGTGCTGCTAAATATACTAGAAATAAAGTGATAATCTATAATGATCAGATTGCTTCTAAGTATTAAAAGCAAAATTTCTTATAATGTGGAAATGATAGCACATATCTAAAAATACAATGATAAACAGAAAATTGTTTTATACTTATTAAAACATAAAAAAGATATATGCAGATATCAGTTTAAACTTTTTTACTTTGATATAATACAAACCCAGTTCCGAAATAGGTGATTTATCATATACATTAAAAGCATTAATGAAAAAACTATACTCCTATAACTAGGAATGATTCCCATTTTTTTAAATTGAAGTATAGTTGATTAACAATATTTTGTTACTGGTGTACAGCAAAGTGATTCAGTTATATATATATTTTTTCCTATTCTTTTCCTTTATTACAAGATATTGAATATTATAAGATATTGAATATAGTTCCCTGTGCTATAAATTGAGTCTTTGTTTCACATTTTATATATAATTGTATGCTATCTGTTAATCCCATACTCCTAATTTATCCCTCCCCCGCTTTCCCTTTGGTAACCATAAGTTTGTTTTCCGTGTCTGTGAGTCTGCTTTATAAATAAATTCATTTGTATTATTTTTTAGATTCCACATATAAGCGATATCATATAATGTTTGTCTTTCTCTTGTCTTACTTCACTTACTATGATATTCTCTAGGTCCATCCATGTTGCTGTAAATGGCAATATTTCATGCTTTTTTATGGCTGAGTAATATTCCACTGTGTGTGTGTGTGTGTGTGTGTGTGTGTGTGTGTGTGTGTGTGTGTGTGTGTGTGTAGCATACATATTCTTTATTCATTCATCTGCTGGATGCTTAGGTTGCTTCCATGTCTTGGCTACTGTACACACTCCTGCTATGAACACTGGGTGCATGAAGGAGTGATTCACTTTATTAATTTAACTCAATGTTAAGGGACAGCTAGTGCATCAACAGAACTATTTCTGATCCCTGGCTCAAGATAAGGGCAGAGTCTAGGGGTCCCAGTTTCAATCTATCCCTATGCTGGAACCATAGAAAGCAAATATTCACATGTCAAAAAATCTTTATAAATTTAATGATGTCACATGAGACAGATTAGCCTAACAAAGAACTGGCTGCTTATTTTGAGACTGTAATTCATTCTAAGAACAATCTGTAATTATTTGTCCCTAAAATCCATCAAAGTTATTTAAATGTTATGTGGTCTATCTGTGCAATGCATTCACCCTAATTTGCTCCACATACCTACAACCTATACTTTCTCTGTAATGTCATCTGACAGTTCACCTTTCTTGCTGACAGAAGTTAATTCAAGGCATTCTGCACTATGCCATCAACACAGACCGACCATTAATAAACATTTATGTAAACTGTATATTAATCATATTTAAGGACTGTTAAGTGCAAGACTGAGGGCTAGCATGGTTGGTCTCCTGAATAGAGTTCTAATCTCCAAGCTCACGCATGCAACAGTGGATTCTCTTCAGTATTCCCTTCGAAACCAACAAAGATCAGTCCAACTGAGGTACCTTGAGAATCTTAAGTGTGACATACCTAAAATCAAAGTACAGCAGATCCCTATTAAAGAAACAGACAAATGACACAGCAATCTTGCAGTTACCCACCTACCTGGTTATAGTATATGTTGCTGCCTAAAGATATTTAAAGCTTTCAAAAGTGATTCTTTTACTTACCAGTGAACTGATATTAGAATGCACATAGGACTCCCCTGGTGGTGCAGTGGTTAGGAATCTTCCTGCCAATGCAGGGGACACGGGTTCGAGCCCTGGTCCGGGAAGATCCCACATGCCACGGAGCAACTAAGGCTGTGCACCACAACTACTAAGCCCGCACACCTAGAGCCCGTGCTCTGCAACGAGAAACCACCACAATGAGAAGCCCGCAGTCCGCAACGAAGAGTAGCCCCCGCTCGCCGCAACTAGAGAAAGCCCATGAGTAGCAATGAAGACCCAACACAGACAGAAAAAAAAAAAAAAAAAGAATTCATATATGAAATGGGAACTTTGAAAGTTACATGACAGTACCATTCTACTTTAGAAATGAGCATTAGGAAATCAACAAGCGCTCATCTGCACTAATGCTAAATTATGTTTAGTTGATCCCTATTTCTCGTGTTCCCAAGGAACCAACCACACAGACAGCCACATATGTCCTTGACCAATTCTGAACAGAGGAAAAATACACTTCTAAACACTGGTGATTCAAAGAATTCAGAGCTCAAATAAAGTAACAGTGAGAAAAGATAATCATGCAGGTGTCAAGCAATGTTTTTGCTATTTAGATCGTAAAGATAGTACCCATCTCTTGGCTTATTTACGGTTACAGTAAATCAGTATAAAAACATAATTTTGAAAGCATTCTGGAGATCTAAAATGAACTAGAAGAGGAAGATGTTAAAAGAGGAATAAATGTTGTCTGCGTTTTAAAAATACTAAATGCATCAAAACTTCCAGTGATGAATGACTAAACGTAATTTCTTCCTGATACAGGAATGATACCTGATACCTACCTTTTGACAGAAAAGATTAAACTTTTTCTTCACATTCAATTTACATTTTCTTTAACACTAGTTCCGAACACAGTATTAAAAAGAAATCTTGGTGAAAAGAAAATCTATCACAGTGGCTATACCACTAAAAGATGACGCAGAATAAAAAAAAATAACATTTACTGTTTATTTCACAAAGAAAATTAAGTGGCCCAACACATCTTTGATCATCATCTGTGTCCTTTCTGACAAGAGAACATATAAAATAATGGCAAGCTAGATCATGAGTCTAGCTCAGGGTCAAGTTTTTCTACTTTAATGACCATCTCTGGAGCTAAAGCAGCAGTGCCAGCTTGCTGGTTCTCTGCTTCCGACTCAGACAATACTTCTTCCTTTATTTTTACAGGCTTATTACTGGCTTCCTCCTCTTCATCCGAAGACTCATCAAGCTCCCATTCATCATCTATGTCCATTTCAAATACTCTCACATGACGGAGATTCGAGCTTAACTAAAGAAAAGGCCAAATAAAGAACTTTTAAAATGGCTTAACTAATACATTATATATAAAAAATTAGAAATCAGAAATCTGAAAAAAGTGGTTTTATAGGAAAGTTATTTTCCCATCAATTTACAACAAAATCACTAAACTCAGCTTTCATTTTGTATAAAAGGATCTCCACATACAATTTCAAGATTACTAAAATCTAAAATTGTTATTAATTACTTAGTAAGCTTTCTCAGAACAAGAGAACTAGATAGCTAAGGCCACTACATGCTCATCATAATCAATAAAAGCTTGACATCACTAAATGTTTGCACCGAGAGGACTTACAGATCCTGTTGCTAATCTGTTACTCTTTGAAACAATTTAATACTTACCACACAGGACACTTTGCGAAAACCATTCCCAGCAACATACTGTGCTTTCATACTTTCCAGTAATCTCCAGTGCTTTTCAAAGTGCATGGTACGGGTGGGAATAGCACTGCGCTGCTCATCTAGCCTAGAGACGGGAGAAAACCAACCCAGGAGTGAAATGGGGCTGTTCTCCCTGGTTTACTAGGGGTGGTATCAGGGTTTGATTTCTACCAGTATTCCCATTTCCAATATAATTCTACCAGCTACTGTATAAAAAAGCTGTGATACTATATTCTATGAGAAAACCGCATTTCCAAATAGGCAGAATACCTTTTTAAGGCAGAAACCTTAGTAAGGTTTTTGATTCACTTTCAAGGTAAGCAAATGGACTCATTTTAAAAATTAGATATCTGCCTATCTAAATCTCAACCTAAAGCCATCTCTTTCAACTGACCTTGAACCTCTATGTGGCTACTGAGGTCCTAATTCTGAAAGGAAAATACTGAAGGCAAATCTAAAATAATTCTACTATAAACTGGGGTTCATGCTGTCCTTGCAAACAGAAGTTCCACTCTCCACACCAAATAATTCCCCACCTTGTTCCAGCAAATAATTCTTGACAGAAGAGCTGTTGAAGCCAGTATTTTTTCAATAAAAAAAAAGAAGCATTTCTGCTCAGCTGACTTTATTTATCTATCATACCTAAAGAACCAGAATGTACAATATACATTAAAAAAACATTTAACTGTTCTATCAGAAAGACAATCTTACTAATGTAAGTTACCTTGTAGAGTAAGACCCAGTGAACTGATATTCTGCAGAATCTTCACTGTTATACACTAAAGACAACGGCAACTGGACCAAGAGTCTATCTCTTCCTTCACGTCCTACAGTGTCTTTAAGAACTACTGTGACAGTTTCATCATCATAAAACTGTGCATCTAAACAACTGTAGGTGCTAGAATTAAAATAAGTTTTGTTATATCAAAGATGTTATCATGACTGAGAAAATACTGTATATATAACATTATACTGGTACCAAGCAGAAAACTGACAATGAAAATATCAAGTGACATTCTATACAGTAACATTTAAAATATACCATTAGTTTACACTAAAGTCACAGTTACCTGTTGTACTGATTATTCACAAATATAACTAGGCCCTGAAAATAGATAATCATGAAAAAAGAAAAACCTGTGAACTTGGTTCACAGCTCCAGAAAACTCTTGACATCAGTGGTCAGGCCTTAAGCCTGTAGAGATTCCATGAATGACACCATGTATATACATGTGTGTGTGTGTGTGTGTGTGTGTGTATACATATATACAATAAACAGAGTTTACTAGAATGAAAAGTAAAAATAAGATTTACACATGAAAAGACACAACTTCAAAGACATTATCATAAAGAACTTCGTTTATGTAAGGAAAAGAGTAAGAAAAAGCTTGGTTTAGGATTAGTGTCAGTTCTTTCTCTTGCAAAAGCCTCAGGATGACATCAAGTATTGTTACCCTTTGTGCCCTAAGAAAATCCCACCCCAGTGAAAAGGATACCACCTCACACCTCTGCTGGTCATAAGAAGACCTTCAGCCATCTGCCCCCTGGACCCACATTACTTTCTTAGTTGACAAAGAGCTCAGAAGTATTAATTGTAGGAAAGCACACTATAAAAATTCCTGCAGGCCAGTAAGGTTCCTTTCACTGTAAGTCAAATCATCCTCTAAGTATAAAATACATAACCAACCCAGCCCCCTAAGTTGCAAATGACGAAGGCCTTCTAAGAATATCATCACTGTAACTGAGCCTAACCATATTCCTATAACTGTATTTATTATATATACATCCCACTCAAACAAGATTCTTTACCTTCTTCGCACTTTTTCAGTTGTGGCATATGTGAAGCTCCCAAATTTAATAGCAATTAGTCCGTTACTTACAGATCTTCAAGAAAGAAAGGGGGTGGGGGAAGAGACTTTGTAGAACAAGTTGGATAGGCAATAATCTATATATGCTTGAAAGAACATGATTGTTAGTACATTTACCTAATCACCAAACCCCAGACCAAAATACTATTACACTCACTCTAGAATACTGATAACTGATATAAACCCCTGATAGATAAAACTAACATCAAAATTACAACTCAGTTTAAAATCTTATAGTCACCAAAGTAGCAAGATTCCTTATACAATAAGGATGTTTGGGACAACCAAATTATTTCTCTCGGGCTACATCTTGGTTTCAAAAAATTTCCCTCAGGTTTAGATTTAAAATCATTTAAGATCCTAGTGACATCCTGAATATGATTTATTTTTCAGAACTTTTATCTGCATTCTCAAAAGAAGTCTCTATATGCAACTTCTTGTTTAATGAAAGGCATACTTAACCTGAGTTAAAAATCCTTTCTATAAGGAAGCCAAAATATAATTTTGAACTTCCACAAGTTGATGAGATATAATCCTGACTATTCTGTTGTTATATTTTTCCTAACCCAAAAATATCCTACACGTAACAGCTATATACCAATACAAAATTAAATAATCTAGAATTAGAAGGGATCACATAGCTTCCTAATTTGGCATTACCACCTTAAAAATGTGAAAACGAAGACCAGAACAGTTAAGTTAGCAAGCCTAAAGTCATAAGGCAGCTTAACTAAAATCCGAAATGTAGGGAAGGGAAGTGGTATGTTTTATGATTAAAAATAATAAAATCTTATCTCCTTGGTTCAAACTTCAGATTAATACTTACTGGGAAATATCAGTATGTCTCCTTAAGATGCACATTTTATAAAGCGAATCTTCTAAAATAGTAAAAAGAAGATAATGCAGATTTGAGGTTTTATTATTCCACCTAAGGAAAAAAATTAATGTCAAAACATGATTATTTAGCTACCAATGCAGAGAACCAAACTGTATTATTCACATGAGATAGGGGAGAGACACTTACAGAAAAGGGAATTTGAACAATCTACGTGTGGAGTCCTCACTAAAACAAAAGAAAAAAAAGAAGTAAGAAAAATTTTAATTGGCTGCTGAATTATATCACCCAAAAAGGTAAACAGAATTACCTTCTAGCATCTCTATATAATGGAATACATATTGCTTGACTCATCGATTTTCCAATTACATCCTGAATAAGATTTAAAAATATAATTAAAGCACATACATACACAAAAATAAATACTCCACAGAAAGTGACTGCTCGTCACTGTTTAAGTCTAGTGCAAAATCATCTATATCACCAACTTTCATGCAAGAAACTTTAATGACAGTCATGGCAGTAAGGAAGAGACAAAGTTCTGAGCTGAAAAGAACCCTGGAGATAAGTGATGGCAGGTTAGAAACCACCTCTTCTAGTCCCATAGCATCAATCATCCATCATTCATTCAGTAGTTAACAGACACATCAGCTCTGTAACTAAGACCATTTATAATAAGTCTGTTCTGGGCACAAGTAAAATACTAAAGGACGTCAACACGTTCAATAACCATGTATTTATTTTTTAATTTATGTAAGAGAGCAACAATAAGAGGAAATATCAGAGTGAACCATATGAGACTGCCATTTTTGTTAGTCAAAAATAGCTGAATACCAGCATTTTGATATGGTTCATCTTAATAACTACGACCGTTTACATAAGCGAGCCGCATATCGCAGATGTTCTTGCTCCTACACAAAAACATGCATTTCTTTCAAACTTACTGCTGGCTTTTGCAAGCAATGATCAATAACGTTCTCCATCCGCCTTTTCACAAAATGCAATGATTTTCGAGGATAATAAGGAAACAGCAGAGGACTTTCTGGTTTGAAACAAAAACAAAAAATAAAAAGCTATAACAAACCAGATAACTAGGAGAAACTAATCTACTGCTAGAGCCAGCCCACACAGCTTATGTGATGGTGGAATTCTCCCTGGCCACTTCATTATACCTTGGCACGACCTCACTAAAAATGACCGTGGCCTTCTGCCTTGCATCATCCCCTGCTGCCAGTCCTTGCAGCTTAATTATTCTATATTTTATTTTTTCCCACCAAAATCCAAGAGTATGCTTCTGCTGGCTATAAGAAGAAAGGGATGATTGGGAAACCATTAAGACATATAATGAAATAAATTCATTTTTCTCTCTTCTTTGCCACAATGGTATAACAACAGTGCTTGTTTTGGAAGAGTGTGCTAGTGAAAACAAAAACAGGAGACAAGAAACTGGTGCTATGAAAATAAGCTCTTTACTTTTGAAAAGACTACTTTATCAGTAGAAAGTAATATATAATTTTTCATTTAGTGACACCAAGTATGCTAGGTTCTTTTTATACCTGTTATTTCTATTGTTTACAACAGCTGTATATATTAAGCACCATACTCTTTATTTTACTGATTAAAAAAAGAAAAAAAATGAGGCTTAGGAGGTGTAGGCAATTGCCCAGCGTGAGAATGACTAGGAAGCTAGACTCTGAATCAAACCCAGGTCCAACTCCCAAGCCCACCCTCTTCCACTGTGCTCTGTAGGCCTCCCTCACAGCACCTCACATCCCAGCTATGCTGGATAAAAGGAGCTTTAATCGTGTTAACATTTTAAGCTCCCAACAGGTGACAGATGCTGTGGTATCATAGAGAGATATTTGGTCTTTGTCCCCAGTTCCTGGCCCAGAGCTCCTTAATGAGTTTTTTTTTTTTTTTTTTTTTTTTTTGTGGTACGCGGGCCTCTCACTGTTGTGGCCTCTCCCGTTGCGGAGCACAGGCTCCGGACGCGCAGGCTCAGCAGCCATGGCTCACGGGCCCAGCCGCTCCGCGGCATGTGGGATCTTCCCGGACCGGGGCACGAACCCGTGTCCCCTGCATTGGCAGGCGGACTCTCAACCACTGCGCCACCAGGGAAGCCCTCCTTAATGAGTTTTAATGAGGCCCTTAGATAGCTTCAGGATGGGGGCTGGTCTCCATAAAGACCAAGCCTTGATTAGAAGCTTGGAACTTTCAGCCCCTTCCCTTGACCTGTGGGTAGGGGAGAGAAGCTAGCGTAGAGTCCCGTCACCAATGGCCCCTAACCCCTACATAATGAAAACTCCATAACGCCCCTAAACGACAGAGCAGAGGGCCTCTGGGTCGATGCTTAAGGTGCTGGGAGGGCAGTGCGCCTGGAGAGGGGATGGAAGCTCCATGCCCCTCCCCATATCTTGCCCCATGCATCTCTTCCATTTGGCTATTCCAGAGTTGAATCCTTTATAATAAACTGGTAGATGTAAGTTAAGTGTTTCTGAGTTTTGTTAGCCATTTTAGCAAATTATTAAAACTGAAGCATGGGAAGCCCCAACTTTGTAGCCAAGTGGAACAGAAATGTGGGTAACCTGGGGACCCAGTACTTGTGACTGAACTCTGAAGTGGGGGCAGTCTTGTGGGACTAAGCCCTAACCCTGTGGAGTCTGGTGGTAAATCTGCAGAGTTAGCGTCAGAATCGAACTGTAGGACACCCAGGTGGTGTCAGAATTGGTCTCAGGAGGGAAAAAAGCCTCTCATTTTGGTGTCAGGTGTTTTGAGGAAAAACAGCTCAGATGCATACTGCCTGCTTATATGCTATGTGCCGGGCACTATCCTAAGTGCTTCATCTAGATTAATTTGTTTCATCTTCCCAACAGCTTTTTGAGGGAGGCGCTCTGACCACCCTTACTTTACAGAAGAGAAAACTGGGGCACAAGGAGATCAGGCAACGTGCCCTCAGCCCCACACCAGAGAGTGGCAGAGAAGGACTTCAGCCCAGGCAGCCCGGCTTCCAGCACACCGACCTCTACCCCCTTAACAACACCAACTCTATCACATCCCCGGGAAGCTATGTGCGCTAAGCATTTAGCACTTGATTTTTGCAAAGTGCTAGGAAGAAGTTTCATTAAAGGTTTCTTAATAGCTCCATAATGACAGTCGGTATTACTTCATACTAGACTAAGAAATTGGGAGATTAATGAGCTTGTCCAAAGTCACACACTAGCAAACTCTTAAGCATTTAACAGATGGAGTTAATCTGAAGTTAAACATGAGACCTGTAACTAAGATTACACCTTTCTATTC